>NC_051183.1:147678120-147777025 GCF_013339695.2 Rhipicephalus sanguineus
ACTGTCAGTAGTCGAACCTCGTTATAGTGCTGTTTAATTTTAGATGTAGTAAAATGTCGCGCTTGTCACTTGCTATGGCGGAAATTTGGGATATATAAATAGTATGAATGCTTGTGGCAACAGTAGGCTGTGAATCTTTGTTGGCCAGCATTGCAACCATGACACTTCCGAACTTTTCATCCGTGTGTTACGTAGTTCCCTTCTGAGTTCTGGCATTCTTATTTTTATAGCGTTTCGACGAAGACTTCCATGTGTCTGTAGACATTAGAGAAGTGGACGTGATCGAAAATATAGCAAGAATAAATGCTGGAGTGACCAGCCAGGTCCCGTGAGTAGTAGTATCGTTATCAAACCACTTAGTCTGCTTGTTGCACACCGCTTTGACAAAAAATTTAGTTAGATGGGGAAAAACAGCTAAAAAAAAAGACGAGGACGCAGGAACACAGTAGACTGGACGAGCGCTGAACTTACAACTGTCATCTTTATTGCACCAACCGCTCGTTTTTACAGCTCATCAAGCCGAGCACGCCATTCCAATCAAACCGCCAATCAAAATCATCAGGCATGCAAACTACATTGTCACTGAAAGCTATCACGTGTACATGATCGAATTACAGCGTGCGCATGAATCTTTCACACTCAGATAAAATGAACAAACCAGTTCCTAACAAGGATAAACAAGCAACAAAAAAAACACACAAAACAACAACAACAAACAATCCATGTTCGAGGCGCAGGCTCACCGCGATAACAATGATTGAGAGTTAGTCGATGGAAAATTAGAGGATGACCAACAAAAATACAGTAAAGGAAATGATTTACATGAAACCTTTGAGATATTGAATCTCAGCGTCAGTGAGCAAAATAGATGGCTTGCTGATGCAACTGTCTCCTGCTTCCCTGATAAAAAACGCTTCCACGATTTCAAATTCTGTTTTGAGAACACACAATTTTTAAAGAAGGCAAACGGCAAAACAGAACGTGAAATTCATGTACATGTGATAGCTTTCAGTGACAATGTAGTTTGCATACCTGATGATTTTGATTGGCGGTGTGATTGGAATGGCGTGCTCGGCTTGATGCACTGTAAAAACGAGCGGTTGGTGCAATAAAGATGTCAGTTGTAAGTTCAGCGCTCGTACAGTGTACTGTGTTCCTGCGTCCTCGGTCCTTTTTTGCGCTGTTTTTGCCCCAGCTAAGCATGTACCAACTCGCCCAAATCGAAGTCTTGCTTGTAGTTAGTTTCTTTATAAAACAGGCCTCTCAAATGGATAAGCCTCTTTGCTCAGTTGCTAGTTGCACCTTCAATGGATAAGCCTCGCCACGGTGGTCTAGTGGTTATGGCACTCAACTGCTGATCCTATCATTCGATCTCGCGACCTTCGGGTCGCGGGATCGAATCCCGACTGCAGCGGCTGCATTTTCGATGGAGGCGAAAATGTTTGAGGCCCGTGCACTTGATCTAGGTGCACGTTAAAGAACCCCAGGTGGTCGAAATTTCCGGAGCCCTCCACTACGGTGTCTCTCATAATCATGTCGTGGTTTTGGGACGTTAAAGCCCAGATATTATTATTGGGTCATTCCATGCCAAGTGTCATGCCAAGTGTCATAAAGGTCATCCTGTCATCTCTCTTAACAATTTTATTTTAGTTATTTATTCATCCACTTATTGCTTACAAGAAACGAACGAGCATCGTTACGGCCACTAATATACATTTTCCAGGCACTGACACTTCGTAATGCACTTAACGTAAAAATATGCTTAGTAGTGAAAGGAGATCTACCCGCTCACCCCCTCGCCCCCCGGCTCCCTCCCTCTCCTTCACGAGGTGGGCGGGAGTAAGTGTTGCCATTCGTCCTCCCGTTCCTCTCATTTTGACGAAGGACCAAGCAGTTACCCTCCGAACTTTGCGCACGGCACGCATGCTTCTGCAGTTCGTCCTTCGAGGGAGTAAAGTGCCCTTTTTCGGATGAACTGCGCAGTTACTCCCGAAAACTTTTTAGAGTGTAGCATCCATCCATCCATCCATCCATCCATCTATGCAAGAGCACCGCGAGAGGAAAGTATGATAGACAAAGGCGCGTACATGTAACCTCCTTTATGTGTTTGGCGGTAGCTCAGTGGGCTAAACGGCCGTCAGCCATTGCCGCGGACCGAGAGGTCATGGGTTCGACTCCTGTCAACGGAACTTTTCTTACAGTTTTTCCGTGACGGAAATACGTCATGAAAATCTTGGTGGACCCCGGCATAAAATAGTTTCGTGTTAAAAACTAAAAGAAAAAGTTCCATCGCCGGGAGTCGAACCTTCGACCCCTCGCTCCGCAGCGCGCGGCGCGAACCGACTCGGCCGCAGACGGCACGTTCTTATGCTTGCTAACGGCGAGCTATTTATATACACCATTTACCCTTGGCGGTACTCGGAGGTTGGTGGCACTTCAGCGTGTTTTCGTTATCACTAGCGAGATGGCGCGAAGGTGTCGAAGGGCGCGCTTTAAAGGACGCCACCCCGCGCGCTGAGATGCGCGCGCGCCTCCACACGGCGTGGTCGCTAGTGCGCACGCGCTTATGTCGTGATGAGGTGTGGTTTGTACGTCTTGTGCTCTCACCACAAGTTTGCGTTGAAGTTACGGAGAGCACGAAGGTCATTTCGTTCGCTGCAGCGGCCGCTTTTGCGAAGGGAGCGCGCTGCTCACACACAAATAAGTTACAACTGTGACATTCAGTTCGCGCGCATCCTGTGTATACTTGTGTGTTCCTTTCGTGCGTCCTCCTTTGTGTTTGAGCAGCGCGCTTCAACTGTCGAGCTGTTAAAGTTGCTAGTTCCCGTTCATCCTGTGTGTGTTTCTTCCGTGCGTACTTTCTGCTCGAGCAGCGCGTTGCGAGTTTCGAGCTGCTTGCAGTTCTTCGCGTTATATTACAATTTGTTGCTATAGCATTATTTCCTTCGCCCTTGTGCCGAAACAATGAGCAACAACGACTCAACTACGTCTGTGAAGATACGTTTCACTTTCGTATTATACCGATTCCTATGACAGAGTGATCAGCCATGTTTATTTCTTTTTCATCCGTAAGCGTCCACTTTAGCGACCTGATATCTGTGACGGAAGTACGTCACTAAAGTCTTGGGGGACCCTGGCATAAAACACTTTCGTGTTCAAATGAAAATGAAGTGATGGTCTGCTTCTCACAACGACCTGCCCTGTCTTTCATGAGGTAAAGGTGAAAACTTTTCTTTGGATTCACCATAAAGGGTCTTCGGTCGCCATTATTGTAAAGAATCATGCCTAGCCATAACCTTGCGCAATAAAGATGGCGTGAAAGGTCCAACTGAATAAAGGTAAGGGGCAGAATTGGCGCCACCCTTCAGATGAGTGTTAGAGCAGTGGTTCTCATACATGGATGTTTCGGGGACCCCTTGTGGACCAGTGGAAGTGATGAGGGACCCCATGCAGTGGGAGAAAAGGGGGGGGGGTCATAAATTAACGGAACATGCAGCCTGAAATAGGTGCCTTTTATTTCTCCCTGGCAAAGAATGGTGAACCTAAAGTGTCATGGCAGTTTGATCTCAACAACTTGTCAATACGTTGTGCGGTCTGCAACCACATTCAACCTGTTTCTAGCTATGTTTGCTCAAGTATGCTCGCGTGCATATGTCGTAGAAAACTACAACAAAAGCTTTACAGCGATCTCATGGAGAAGGGGAAATATAAGTCAGCTCCGCCGCAATGCGAAAATGCTATGCGGGGAAGCACACACAAAAAAAAAATCGGAAGCGGCCGCTGTCATGGACATAGTGTGCCTCCAAAAAACGCATGTTTTTCTTTTTATTGCGACAGCAATTATATGGACACTCTCGACGGGATTTTTTTATCGCCGTAATGTCCCGTATAAATTCCAAATTGATAACATCTCCCAGTGCACCGCATGTTCTACCGCGGGTAAAAGTGCGCGATCGGGGGCGAAGAACGCGGCTGATGCAGAGATCAAACAAGCCGGCCCATCTCATTCGTTCGGAGGGCGCTTGCGATAACATCAATCCGCTCGGGAGGCCTGCCGTCAAAGCTGAGAGGAAACGCCCCGCCCGTCTTGAACGAGCATGAAAAGACGCGAAGCGAGGGGGGTGGCGGGAGGGGTTTGTTGCTGGAGCTGCAACTTTGTACTTTGATTTTAAGGGCGCGGTCGCGACGCTGGCGCGCGCGCCATCTCGGCAGCCATGAGCGGGCGGCTCATATACCCTTCTACGTGCTGCTCTCTCAACGCGAAGAGACTTTGCGGAAAGAGCATCTGTCCCTGGAGCGGCCGTATTCTCTTACACCAGCGTTTTGTAGAGCAACGCGAGATCGGATCCGAAAGTGTTAGCTGCCAGCCTCACTTCGTATAACATTACAATTTGTTGCTATCGCATTCATTGTTTCGCCCCTGCGGTGAAACTCTGATTTTTCTTTTTTTTTCGAGGACGGGTTTCGCGGACCCCAAAAATGGCTTCGCAGACCCCCATTTGAGAACCATTGTGTTAGAGGTCTGTCATATCCAAACCAATGGTCATGCATGTGTCAGTCAAACATCCGCCAAGCTTTATGAATGTTGAATTGAGATTGTTAACTATATTAGGGTGGTGACATGTCTATATTGTCTGTCTGGCCCCGCTGTTTGGCACCCCCCTCTCGTTCTTCTTTTTTCCTTTTCTTTTACGAACATTGCGCTAATACAATATGTTCAGTAAAATTGAAGGAGTTATAGAGAAACCAATTAAGACTGTTAACAGAATGACGCTCTTGACGGCTCGGCATACCTATGGTGAGAATTTTTGGGCAGTGTTTTTAGGGAAAGAAGTCACGTCACGCGCGCGTCATGAACTGGAGCCTTTTTTTCTTATTTTTTTCTTCCAACGCGCGGTTTACTTTCAGTGTGATCGCGCGCACGGGCACGTAGCGGCCTCCCGCGGCAGCCTCGGTAACAACGCAGCTCAAGATGCACAAATCAACCAATGGCCGTGAATTTGGGGATATGACATCATTTGTAGAAAGAAGAAGGAATGATTTCTAACCGACTTTGAGAATTATTTGCAAATTGCAGGCCGCATGCTGCCCTATAATGTTTGGCACGCATGTTCTCAGGAGCGTCGACTACCAATCGACAGCGTTTTCTGATCATGCTGAAAAAGTGTTGCAAGGCCCCTTCAAATCTCGTTTTGGAAATTTAGATTCGCCTACTAATCATGAAGTTAAGAAACAGTAGTTGTTGCAATGTCTTTACAGTTCAGGTGCACCCCTTTAAGTTTGCCGCAGATGTAAGTTCTGAGCAACTAGCTCATGCACTGAACCTTTGCATTTCAGATGGCATATTCGAAGGCGAAACTTTGTGTCTGTATAAGAAGGGGCACGGGAACGATTTAGCGAATTATGCACCGATGTTAAACCTTCGTGTATTTTCCACAGTTTTCGAACAAAATACACTTCAGTAATAATAATAATAATAATAATAATAATAATAATAATAATAATAATAATAATAATAATAATAATAATAATAATAATAGTAATAATAATAATAATAATAATAATAATAATAATATAGAATGGTTTATTTTAGGTGCCAAAGAAATACCCTAAATTCTAAGTGCTCGCGCACGTATCAAGCAAACCAAAACGGTGGAACAATTGATTAAGTAATAAAAAAAAAGTTCGGCAGGTCCCACTCGTTCTGGGAGTCGATGTGATGCGAAGAAGTAGGCGATGAGTGGCCTATACTGATTTTTTTTTTATTGCTTGGAGTCGAGCGTTGCGATTTGGACCAACTTTGCGCATTTTGAGTAGTTATGGGTATATCGTGGGCCGGCCCCAGCGAGAAATTTTTTTCGCGGCGGTGTGTCTGTGGGGGGGGGGGGGGGGAGCACTTGCTGAAGGCCTTGACTATTTGAGAAAAGCACCTATTTCGAGGAAAGTCCCTATTTGAAGAAGCAACAATTGCGGATGAGGGCAGAAAGGGTGCACGCCCCCCGCCCTCCCCCCTGCCAACGGGATTGATCGTGTTCTTATCAGGCACGTCGACTACACTGACGCCCCGAAGGGTATCCTGTGGTCCGACATGACGTCAGTACTCACCTTCGAGCACAGATGTCAGTTTTATAGAAATGAACTGCACGCCACGGTGCGATCATGTGCACATCACAAGAAGCGGTTTTTGCCGTGTTTCTCCAGGTTGAGCAATGGTTGACCATATCTTGGCGAGTCATAGGTGTTAATAAGTAATGTTTATTACATTTTTACACACGCCGATAGCCC
Organism: Rhipicephalus sanguineus; assembly: GCF_013339695.2. Classification (NCBI taxonomy): domain Eukaryota; kingdom Metazoa; phylum Arthropoda; class Arachnida; order Ixodida; family Ixodidae; genus Rhipicephalus; species Rhipicephalus sanguineus. The sequence continues at coordinate 147,684,406 of NC_051183.1, forward strand.
ACACTGCAACCACAGTTGACGCTGCCGCGATATGACGCCATTGTAGGCTCTTTTTCGTAAGCAGTTTCAAGCACTGGCGTAGCTCTGTGAATGAATACTTGACTGCCACGCAGAATCCACGAGAGAGGACTGGGAGACGGCCCTGCTCGGCTGTCAGGACCTCAAGGCCCAAAAGGCCCTGGTTCAACGGACGCGGGCGGCGTTGTTTGCCAATGGAACCCTGGAATAAAGGCTCCACCTAGTACTGTGAGGGGAGGAGGCCAGTACGGCCCCAACCCAATCACGTCTCTGTAAACATTTAATGCTTAATTAAATGTTTTGACCACCACCACCACGCAGAATGCCTGGGTTCGATTGTGGCTGTGATTTTGATCTTTCCGTCCCTCTGATATTTTTCTCACCGACAACGGTGCCCACGCCTGCCCCGCATATTCTGCGACACAAGTTCCATAACGCGATCGTGTCAAGATTTTTGAGAGTCTGTTATCGCCGTTCCTGTGTAGATACAAATTGCGAATCACCTGTGGCTCACACCCGCATTCCATGGGCCGTGGTATACGGGTATTTGCCACACGTGACTGAAGGAAAGGGTTTCATGACGTACGCGACAAGCATATCATGCTATTCATGCATAGACCTGTTCATAGGGCTGCTCATACACTAATGCCCTTCCATGCCAGTTTTGGTATGTGTCAAGTAAAGGACACGACCACGAGAGCGCCCAGACATAGCCGGATAGATAGATAGATAGATAGATAGATAGATAGATAGATAGATAGATAGATAGATAGATAGATAGATAGATAGATAGATAGATAGATAGATAGATAGATAGATAGATAGATAGAAACGGTCAAAGTGCCTTTGGTTGGCTAATAAATGCTTCGCATATAAAAACCAAATAATGCATCAATGCATCTATCCTGTGTGACCAGAAAAACTAGAGGGAAGAAATACTAGCGCACTGGAGAAAAAATAGAACGTGATATAATAAAGGCTTTCATGTAAGGTAGAAATCCGCAGTAAAATATTTGTACGGCAAAACCTTAATACTTATTATGGCAGTAAGCTGTTTTTCCAGCAAAGATGTCGAAAGATATCGCTCAAAAAGCCTTTTAGTATATCAGTCTGCAAGTGCCTGTTGAAACATGGCTGGAGACAGAGGAGAAAAGAAAGAAAAAGAAACGGAAGCAGGTACACTGCCGCATAAATCACATTCAGGTAGGTTTGCTCGCCTTGCTTGGCTGGAATTGGCACTGAATACGTAGCTCCCGAAAAGCAGGCTTTCTAAAGAACATGCCGAAAAATAACGAATGATTTTCTGTATGGGCTCGGCTTATTTGTACCTACGTTCGAAGCAGCTTGTACGCCGGCTTAATGGACCGAAGCCGTATTTTCGCAACGACGTGTTTACTCACATTTTCCAGGGATTTCGCGTTGGCTCTCAAGCACGCGACACGTGGAAAGACAGCAGCTATGTAAACTGTTCGCTATCTGTACCTGGCCATTAAGTTCAGTGTAATCTAACGTTTCAGTTTGCGCAACATTCCATTAGAGCGCGAACGTGCTCAAGTACAGCCAGACTGAAGATGAAGCAGGAAAGCAGACACCGTTGTTAGGAAAAATGTTGCTCGAAGAAAATTAAAGGTTAAGAAAATTGGAGGGGGCTGGGCGGGGAGCATGAGTATTTTTTTATGTGAATGCAAATGATTTATGCTGATCAATCATTTTCTTTCTCCAAGGTACTGTCTAGGCTGAGCGGCTGATCGGTGCTGCGGTACTTGAAGTGCAGCGATTTTCGACATAGCTGTGAATGTGGTGATGCTGCAGTTATGGTTATGGCAAACGTGTGGGAAAATGTAGAATTAGTTATACGGCAAGACGAGCATAAGCAAATAATTGAAGCTGTTTACGGAATAAATTGATACTATTCGAGGAATTAAGTGAAGTGGGTAGAGCTACTAAGCATTCGAGCTGTGGTCACTTTTGTAAACCCAAAGCTTATTCAATGGAAAGGAATGGACAGCACCGAGTAGCACGAAATTTGCATTATGCTGAAAACAACGTGTTAGATCTGACCACACATGCTTCGCTAGGAATTGCGATACGACTTCATTCAGAAAAGCAGGAGGCTGTCTTTCTTTTTTTCTTTTTTCCTCTAGTGAGAACCAAGAGCTTTTCTCAAGTCTCTCCCTCTACTTGTAATGGTTTGGAACCCAAGAGGCAAGCTAATAAACATATACCGCTACTGGAGGCATAAGACAGGACGGGAAGGCATGTACACCAGGCCTATACACCCGTTGAATGCTCTATCTTGGGTAGTATTCAAGTGTGTATAGGTATCTCGGAAACACTTTTGAGAGGCGATTATTTGTGCTTCAATGGACCTTTATCATAATTGTAGAGCTGGCTTTCCTTTTATGCATTCTACCGTACTAATGGTGGCTAGCCACTTACTGCAAACAGCGTTTCAAGCACAGTTTGCTTGCTCTATGGCGTGGGAAATGTAGACTCGGCTCTATGGGCATAAATATGCATAATAGACAAGCCTCGACACGTGCAACTAGGACCTTGTCTCCACGTGAAAAAAGACAGGGGTCGCCATTAGTTGGGCGAAAATGCAGCGCAGAGGAGCGCACTTGCGGATTACAAAAGTGACCCAATAAAAAATATTTCACAGTATCTTGTACTCCTGAATTGGAATACTTACAAGGAAAACACAGCTTCCTTAGCAAGAGTGCGCGATACCTACCCGCCTGGCAGCTACAGGTACAGTCTCGCTCCATATGACTTGCAACACGGGAGCGTGTGGCCTCACGAGTTTAAAGATTTCGCATTCCTTCCACTAGCCCTTATTTTTACAACTAAACGCTGTTCTCTCACTGGTGGATGTTCCCCAATAAGAAAATAATATTGAGTTACATAAATGAAGCGAGTTGAAGCCGTGCGCAATCATTAAAGAGACACTAAAGAGCAAAACAATTTTCCTCATATTAGTAAAGTACTCTTTTACGATACCAAAAACACCACGCTTGCTGCAAGAAGACGCCTAGTAAGTGAGAAAACGCGCAAAAAAATCACAGCATATCCACGTGGTGAATGATTATGAGTGGGGCGAAGCTCCGCAGGAAATCATCAGTAAACCGTGAATGTTCTGTGTAACGCCCCATGAATCGTTATATAAAGAGTGAGAAACACTGTGTGTATATTACAAACATCAAACTTTTATTTTTCTTAATTAGATGATGCTTGGCTTGCGTTGTCCCTTGATTATCACGGCTTTATGGTCCGTGAAATGAAGGGATAGCGGTTCCTGTACGGGCTGCAATTGGAAATTTGAAAATACCAGGTCTATACGCGTCCCTCTGATGGTCGTTGGTTTAATATGATCAAAGGACGTGCACGTGAGATCATATTTGCCTGCCATATGTTGTATTAACCACTCATTGTTCTTTTCGGTAATATCGACATTCAGGTCACCAACTAACACAAATGGTCTATTCTTGTACTTGTCATAATTACACAATGCCGTGTCAATGAATGTCTTGATATTCCCACTCGACAAATTAGGTACAAGGTACATGGTCATGATGATGCATCCGTCAAAATCGATGGCAGCATATTCACCGTTGTGGCTCTGTGTCGTTGTTAGTAGTTTCAGATCTTGTGCCTTTTCTGTTTGTTTGACGTATACGGCCACACCACCTGCAGGACGCTCTGCATCATCGATGCACACGACTGGAACGTATCGTTTGATGTACGGTCTTTTGGCATTCCACGTCTCGGTAAAATAGAGAACGTCCACCGCAGTAAGTATGGGGTCCCGTTCCACATCGTCTGCAAGCTTGACATAAAACCAGATAGGCTTACTTGGCAGGCGGGAAACTACAGAAGGCAACAACAAGTAAAGAAAACATAAAAGAACGGCAATCTTTTGCCAAGACGTTCGACCACTGCAAAGTTAACGGCTATCTCTTGGGTGGGTCTCTGTAGCCTTGTCTTCCAGCGAAAGAGAAAGCGGCCAAGAGGGAGCCTCATGGCGCGTTACTTCTGAAATGTCTTCGGCGTCGTTGAAAACACGAGACGTAGTGAAGAAGAAAGAACGCCACACAGGCGAACACGCAACGAGAGTCTCGCTCGTCAACGTCGTCTTCTTCTTCTACTGCATACCAGAACGCGCGCTTCTCACGAACTAGAGGTGGCTACTACAAACAAACGAACAAACGGAGGTTGGACAGACCCACGGCATAAGGAGCTTAGCCCCTAAAACGAAATGTGGGTGGCGACGCCACCTTGAAGTTTCCGCACCATTCGCCTTGACGTCACATGCTTCGACGGCGCCTACTAGGGACTACGTAGTTCCTAATCGGTAAAAATGAAGTACAATGTCCTCTGAGGGGGCCATAGACTTAGCATACAAAGATAGGGGTAATTTTGTTGAGCCAATGGCGCCAAAATACGGTAAAAACACTTTTCAATCCGTGACGTAATGCGGGAACATTTCGGCGCAAAATTTAAAAATGAAACATTGAACTTTATTTTCTCCTCTATTAATAAACTTATGATGGTGAAATTAACGACATTGGAGTTCTCAAAGCACAATTTATTGATCTAATCCGATTCATTGCTTCTCTACAGTGACCGTTTAAACTCGTAAGGCCACGCGCTCCCGTGTTACAAGTCATATTGAGCGCGACTGTACATTTCATTGATTAACACAAACTGTCTGGAAGGCTCCATACTTCAAAATTTTTCTACACAGATCTGAAGTCCCCACTGCACGTGCGTGTGGTTTTGTTCCATGGAAAAGAGAGAGAGAATGAGGATGAAAGAAAGGCAGGGAGGTTAACCAGGGCTGAGCCCGGTAGGCTACCATGTAGAGCACTGCACGGGCCCGGGCCGGCCCGAAAGCCCGGGCCCGGCCCGACCCGCGGGCCGGGCCGGGCCGTCCAAGGCGTTTTCCGGCGGGCACGGGCTGGGCTCGGGCTTGAAAGTGCGGGCCCGGGCCGGGCCCGGGCTTGAGGCTGCGGGCCGGGCCGGATTCGGACCCGCTCATTAAAAGGCGTAAGTCGGGCTTTCGAGCACACGCGAACGTTATGCACTGCATGGTCTAAAGTATACTGTGCCAAGCTGAAGTGACACGTGCAAAGAGCTGGCTCTTAGTAAAGCTTAGCAATAAAAATAGAAAAAGAGTTGAAGTGCTATTTTTTTTTCAACAGTATAGATATAGATTGGCACTGTATATTTTCACTAACGTTTCGTCTGCGGGACCAGACTTTGTCAAAATAACAAGTACATCGTGGTGGGTTTCCTTATAAACACGCCAGATCACACACATATCTATATATATATATATATATATATATATATAGTAGTGGGAAAAGAATCACGCGGACCCCGATAGAATAAGGAATGAAGAAAGAAACAACGACTTTCGTTGGTTTGGCACTGTATATTTTCACTAACGTTTCGTCTGGTGGACCAGACTTTGACAAAGTCTGGTCCACCAGACGAAACGTTAGTGAAAATATACAGTGCCAAACCAACGAAAGTCGTTGTTTCTTTCTTCATTCCTTATATATATATATATATATATATTATATATATATATATATATATGGTCACGTGGTCGTGACGTCGACGAAGACAGCAGTCGGCGTTTGCAGGATGAAACTGTTTATTTGGCCGAACTTGTGGCCGGAAAATGAGAACTAGAACTACAGCAATACACGCTGTACAATGATAGCGGCGAACAGGGCGTCGTCCGTCGATCAACTGACAAGCGATCAAGCGCGTCGGCTTTTATACAGGCGCTATGAACTTTCCAGCAATATCGCTGGTGGCGGCGTTATCTCTAGACAAAACTGGAACATTCGCGTGCGGGGCGCAATCTTAACAAACCGATCTACTACAATCGCGACGCTTCTAGAACACTACTTCGCGGACAGCGTCGAGCGTTGATAACCGTCCGTGCCGGTCAAACCCGAATACATCAAAACAAGACAAGAAGTGGGCGTGGCATTGCCCCCCTCTGAAAAAGCATCGTCCCGATGCTTATGAAAGAACATAGAAGAGAAAAAAACAAAACAAGACAAGTGCATACACAAATAAATTACAATAACGAAGGAAAAAATAGAGTCCCCAGGCTCGCTAACGCGCAAAAAACGGCTTAAGGCGCACGACATGGACGACTTCAGGTCGCGCACGGCGCCGCTGAGAGTTCGTAATGCCGTCAGGGGCAACCTCATAGTCGAGTGCGCCGAGGCGTCGAAGTACCCTGTACGGTCCGAAGTATCGTCGAAGAAGCTTCTCACAAAGTCCTCGTCGGCATATTGGCGTCCATACCCATACACGGTCACCGGGTTGGTATTCCATGTGGCGTCGTCGAAGGTTGTAGCGGCGGCTGTCAGTCGTCTGCTGGTTCTTTATCCGTAGGCGGGCGAGCTGTCGTGCTTCTTCGGCGCGCTGTAGGTAGGTGGTCACGTCGATGTTTTCCTCGTCGGTCACGTTTGGGAGCATGGCGTCGAGCGTCGTTGCCGGGCTCCGTCCGTAGACCAACTTGTATGGCGTCATCTGCGTCGTTTCCTGTACGGCCGTGTTGTACGCGAAGGTCACGTACGGAAGGATGGCGTCCCACGTCTTGTGTTCGACGTCGACGTACATGGCCACCATGTCGGCGATGGTCTTATTTAGACGCTCGGTGAGGCCATTGGTCTGCGGGTGGTAAGCGGTGGTGCGGCGGTGGCTCGTCTCGCTGTACTTGAAGATCGCCTGAGTTAGGTCCGCAGTAAAGGCGGTACCTCTGTCTGTTATGAGGACCTCTGGGGCGCCATGACGCAAGACGATGTGCTCCACGAAGAACTTGGCTACCTCGGCGGCACTGCCTTTGGGCAAGGCCTTTGTCTCGGCGTAGCGGGTGAGGTAGTCAGTCGCCACGACGATCCACTTGTTTCCGGTATTGGACGTCGGGAACGGCCCCAGTAAGTCCATCCCGATTTGCTGGAACGGCCGTCGAGGGGGCTCGATAGGCTGTAGAAGTCCGGCTGGCCTAGTGGGCGGTGTCTTGCGTCGCTGGCAGTCCCGGCAGGTCTTTACGTAACGGGTGACGTCGGCGGAAAGGCGCGGCCAGTAGTACTTCTCCTGTATTCTTGCTAGCGTGCGAGAAACACCCAGGTGTCCAGACGTCGGGTCGTCGTGTAGAGCCTGGAGGACCTCTGGCCGCAATGTCGAGGGTACCACGAGAAGGCAATCGGCTCGAAGCGGTGAGAAGTTCTTCTTTAGGAGAACACCGTTGCGCAAGAAAAACGACGTCAGTCCCCGCGTGAATACCTTCGGAACGACGGTGGTCCTGCCCTCGAGATAATCCACAAGGCCTTTCAGTTCCGGGTCGGCTCGCTGTCGTTCGGCGAGGTCGTCGGCACTTATGGCTCCCAAAAAGCTGTCGTCATCCGGGTCGTCGGGCGGTGGTGGGTCGACAGAGGCACGAGACAGGCAGTCGGCGTCGGAGTGTTTCCTACCGGACTTGTACACGACGGTAATGTCAAACTCTTGAAGTCTTAGGCTCCACCGTGCGAGGCGACCTGAAGGGTCCTTCAAGTTAGCTAGCCAACACAAGGCGTGATGGTCGCTCACAACTTTGAAGGGCCTGCCGTAGAGGTAGGGGCGAAACTTTTACGTAGCCCAGATGATGGCGAGGCACTCCTTTTCTGTTGTGGAATAGTTCGCCTCTGCCTTAGACAGCGACCGGCTAGCATAACTGATAACCCTTTCCAGTCCACCCGTCCGCTGCACAAGGACGGCGCCGAGTCCTACGCTGCTTGCATCGGTGTGAATCTCCGTATCGGCGTATTCGTCGAAATGCGCAAGTATCGGAGGTGTCTGCAGGCGTCGTTTGAGTTCATGAAATGCTTCGACTTGCGCTGTTTGCCACCTGAATTCGACGTTAGACTTCGTGAGAAGCGTCAGTGGTTCGGCGATCCGTGAAAAGTTTTTGACGAATCGTCTGTAATATGCGCATAAGCCGAGAAATCGGCGCACGGCCTTCTTGTCGGTGGGTGGGGCGAAGTCGGCGATGGCAGCTGTTTTCCGCGGGTCTGGGCGCACTCCAGACTTGCTGATCACATGACCCAGAAACAGGAGCTCGTCGTATGCGAATCGGCACTTTTCTGGCTTCAGGGTCAGTCCAGAGGTCTTGATTGCTTGAAGTACTGCCTCAAGCCGCCTGAGATGCTCGTCGAAGGTCGAGGAGAACACGACGACGTCGTCCAAATACACAAGGCACGTCTGCCACTTCAATCCGGCTAGTACGGTGTCCATGACGCGCTGGAACGTCGCAGGTGCCGAGCAAAGACCGAAAGGCATGACCTTGAACTCAAAGAGGCCATCGGGTGTTATAAAAGCGGTCTTTTCTCGGTCTCTTTCGTCTACTTCGATCTTCCAATAACCGGTCTTGAGGTCCATCGACGAAAAGTACGTCGCGTTGTGAAGTCGATCCAGGGTGTCGTCTATCCGTGGGAGGGGGTACACGTCCTTCTTCGTGATTTTATTCAGGCGCCGATAATCAACGCAGAAGCGCAGTGTCCCGTCCTTCTTCTTCACTAACACCACAGGTGACGCCCACGGACTCTTTGAAGGCTGGATGATGTCGTCGCGTAGCATTTCGTCGACTTGTTTCTTTATGGCCTCACGTTCTCGCGTCGAAACTCTGTAGGGGCTCTGACGAAGTGGTCGAGAATTTTCTTCTGTTATAATGCGGTGCTTAGCAAGGGGCGTTTGTCGGACCCGCGATGACGACGAGAAACAGTCCTTGTATTGCAGGAGCAGGTTTTTGAGCTGGTCTTGCTTGACCTTCGGAAGGCTCGGGTTGACGTCAAAATCAGGTTCGGGACCTCTATTCGTCGAAGCAGGTTCGGCAGCATCGAAGAGGGCGAAAGCATTGCTGGTGGCTACACATTCGTCAACGTAGGCAATCGTCGTACCAATGTTGAGGTGCCGATATTCGTGGCTGAAGTTCGTCAGCCCTGCCTTTGCTTTACCGTCACGCAGCTCGGCTATACCCCGTGCGACGCATATTTGACGGTTCAGGAGTAGGTGCTGATCGCCCTCGATGACGCCTTCAAGGTTCGCAGGTTTTTCGGTGCCGACGGAGATAATGACGCTGGAGCGTGGCGGAACGGTCACCTGCTCTTCTATCACATTCAATGCATGCTTCCCTGGCGTCGCATGGGGCGAAAACGCTTTGTCTGAGGTTAGTGTTATCGACTCAGACCTCAGGTCGATGACGGCGCCGTGGTCACTTAGGAAGTCCATTCCAAGTATCACATCCCTGGAGCAGTTTTATATGATTACAAAGCTCGCAGGATAAGTCCGGTTTTTGATGGTGACTCTCGCCGTGCAGACACCAATCGGCGTTATCAGATGGCCTCCAGCGGTCCGGATCTCGGGGCCTTCCCAAGCAGTCCTAACTTTCTTCAACTTTGCTGCGAAAGGTCCACTGATGACGGAATAGTCGGCTCCAGTGTCGACGAGAGCGGTGATATTGTGGCCGTCGATCAGAACGTCGAGGTCGCTAGTCCGCCGTCTTGCGTTGCGGTTACGTCGTGGCGTCGGGTCACGGCTACGTCGGTTTGCACCGCTGTTTCCGCGTTGCGTCGTCAGGTCTCCTTCCGGTCGCAAAGCTTTGTCTTCAGGACGTCGTTCGGCGTGCGGCGGGGGCTCGGAATATCGTCGCGGCGTCGTCGTCGACGGCGGAGGATCTTCAGCATTTCGTCGTTCAGCAACCGCACCTCCATCGGTTGCTGTCCTTAGTTTTCCGGATACGGGCTAGGCGACCGGCCCCGGTTTGGGCCAGTGTACTGCCGGCGGTGCGGTGACATGTAGCGGCCGGGCGACGGCGAGCGCGAAGGTCGTCGTCTTTGCCACTGTGTTCCGGTGAGGTAGTCGTCGATGTCGCGAGGCCGTTCTCCTGGCTGCGGGCGCGGCGCGTTGACGGCGAATCCGCGTAGCCCCATCTGTCGGTACTGGCAGCGGCGGTACGTGTGGCCGGCCTCCCCGCAGTGGTAGCAGAGCGGGCGGTTGTCAGGGGCACGCCAAACGTCGGTCTTTCGGGGGGCACAGCGTTGTCGTGTCGGCGGGCGGTATGGCGTCGGTTGTGGTGGCGACGGTGCCTGGCGGCGAAACTGCTGCGGAGGCGCGGCGTCTTGACGTGGGCGAGGAGGAGGGGCGTTGCGTCGGGCTGCAGCAGCATATGTCACTGCTTGCAGCTGCGGCTGCGCTGACTCGGGGGTGCCCAGAGACTGCTGGATTTCCTGGCGCACGACGTCGGCGATGGAATCTACTTGAGGTTGCGGTGAAAGTAGAATTTTCCGCAACTCCTCTTGCACGATTGCTCGGATGGTCTCGCGCAAGTCGTCGGAGCCGAGGGCGTGAACAGCAGCGCTGTCTTTAAATGCGCGGCGATCGTACTGCCGGGTGCGCATCTCGAGCGTCTTCTCGATTGTTGTTGCCTCCGCGAGGAATTCTTGGATGGTCTTGGGTGGGTTTCTGATCAGTCCCGCGAACAGCTCCTGCTTGATTCCTCGCATGAGGAAGCGAACTTTCTTCTCCTCGGGCATCTCAGGGTCTGCGTGGCGGAATAGTCTCGTCATTTCTTCTGTGAAGAGTGCCACGTTTTCGTTTGGCAGCTGCACGCGGGTTTCGAGCAGAGCCTCGGCCCTTTCCTTGCGAACGACGCTGGTGAATGTTGCCAGGAACCTGGTGCGAAAAACGTCCCATGTTGTCAGGGTTCGCTCTTGGTTCTCGAACCATGTTCTAGCTGCGTCCTCCAAGGCGAAATAGACATGCTGTAGCTTGTCTTCACTGGTCCAGGCATTGAAAAGGGCGACTCGGTCGTAGGCTTCGAGCCAGCTTTCCGGGTCTTCGAACGACGATCCGCGGAAGGTTGGCGGCTCCTTGGGCTGGCGGAGAAGGATTGGCGCAGGCTGCACGTGGTCGGTCATCGTGGCTGTGGTCGATGTTGAGATCTGCGGCTGCCTGGGTTTTTCGGGAAGGAGCCCGTGCTCTGGCTGCAGTCCCTTCTGCCTGCGGCTTGTTCGACGATCCGGGTTCTCCTTGCCGTCGTCCTCGTCGCGGCTTGGGCTTGGGTCAGCGCTTCGCGGGGGCGTCCGGATCATGGAAGAAGCAGCACCTCCACCAGATGTCACGTGGTCGTGACGTCGACGAAGACAGCAGTCGACGTTTGCAGGATGAAACTGTTTATTTGGCCGAACTTGTGTCCGGAAAATGAGAACTAGAACTACAGCAATACACGCTGTACAATGATAGCGGCGAACAGGGCGTCGTCCGTCGATCAACTGACAAGCGATCAAGCGCGTCGGCTTTTATACAGGCGCTATCGAACTTTCCAGCAATATCGCTGGTGGCGGCGTTATCTCTAGACAAAACTGGAACATTCGCTTGCGGGGCGCAATCTTAACAAACCGATCTACTACAATCGCGACGCTTCTAGAACACTACTTCGCGGACAGCGTCGAGCGTTGATAACCGTCCGTGCCGGTCAAACCCGAATACATCAAAACAAGACAAGAAGTGGGCGTGGCAATATATATATATATATATATATATATATATATATATTATATATTAATGGGAACTAACAGACAATGCCAAGGAAAGTACAGGGGGTGTTAACTGTAGTATTTAGAATATAAATGTGAAGAAAGTAAAGTGGACGAAAAGATGACTTGCCGCCGGCAGGGACCGAACCTGCGACCTTCGAATAACGCGTCTGATGCTCTACCACTGAGCTACGGCGGCGGTCATCCCCCCGTCCACTTTCTGGGGTATATATGTTGATTTAAACCTAGGAGTGTTAGTCAGCGCCAATCGCAGCCATGGCGGCGAGTGTGGAACACTCTTTTTTTTTGCCTGTTGGCGTCACGTAGCACGTGATCTTTTTACGAGCTGGCAGCTGACCAATAATCCCTCGCATACTACCTGAAGGCATTAAGTCTGCCAGGAACGAGACCCTCGCTATGAATGAAGGAAAGCAGATGATTTTTTCAAGGGCTCGTTTATCTTTGTTAGACACAATATTAATGAGAACTAACAGACAATAACGCCAAGGAAAGTACAGGGGGTGTTAACTGTAGTATTTAGAATATAAATGTGAAGAAAGTAAAGTGGACGAAAAGATGACTTGCCGCCGGCAGGGACCGAACCTGCGACCTTCGAATAACGAGTCCGATGCTCTACCACTGAGCTACGGCGGCGGTCATCCCCCCGTCCACTTTCTGGGGTATATATGTTGATTTAAACCTAGCAGTGTTAGTCAGCGCCAATCGCAGCCATGGCGGCGAGTGTGGAACACACTTTTTTTTTGCCTGTTGGCGTCACGTAGCACGTGATCTTTTTACGAGCTGGCAGCTGACCAATAATCCCTCGCATACTACCTGAAGGCATTAAGTCTGCCAGGACGAGACCCTCGCTATGAATGAAGGAAAGCAGATGATTTTTTCAAGGGCTCGTTTATCTTTGTTAGACACAATATTAATGAGAACTAACAGACAATAACGCCAAGGAAAGTACAGGGGGTGTTAACTGTAGTATTTAGAATATAAATGTGAAGAAAGTAAAGTGGACGAAAAGATGACTTGCCGCCGGCAGGGACCGAACCTGCGACCTTCGAAGAGTGTTCCACACTCACCGCCATGGCTGCGATTGGCGCTGACTAACACTCCTAGGTTTAAATCAACATATATACCCCAGAAAGTGGACGGGTGGATGACCGCCGCCGTAGCTCAGTGGTAGAGCATCGGACGCGTTATTCGAAGGTCGCAGGTTCGATCCCTGCCGGCGGCAAGTCATCTTTTCGTCCACTTTACTTTCTTGACATTTATATTCTAAATACTACAGTTAACACCCCCTGTACTTTCCTTGGCGTTATTGTCTGTTAGTTCTCATTAATATTGTGTCTAACAAAGATAAACGAGCCGTTGAAAAAATCATCTGCTTTCCTTCATATATATATATATATATATATATATATATTATCAGCCCTAACAATGGGCCAGATCACGGTTGTTCCCATGGGAGGAATAAAGATTTCGGTCTTTTATTCTAGGTTGACACATACGGTACATTTCATTTATATTCCTTGGTATTACGTGCCAAAACCACGATATGATTACGAGGCCCGTCGTAGTGGCACCGCATCAATTTCGACCACCTCGAGTTCTCTAACGTGCACCTAAAGATAAGTATATACACGGGTGTTCTTGCATTTCGGCCCCATCAAATTGCGACCGCCGTTGCCGCGGGAATCGCACCCGTGTCCTAGGACTTAACAGCGAAACAGCTTAAGCGCTGAGCTACCACCGCGGGCAAAGCAACATTTTGACGCATGTACACACCGAATATTCCGTCCGATCGCCCGCTACAAAGCGCACGGCATCATTAATAATCATCATCAACAACTAATATCCTCTAGCGGGCCCAGGTCGAACCTGGTCATAAACAAGCGCGCCCTGGATTAGTCTAGTAATGAACGCCTGGCCCAGGCCGGGCCCGGGCGTGGAACCACGGGTCCGGGCCGGGCTCGGGCTGGGTTCGGTCATGTACGCCCGGGCCCGGGCCGGGCCCGCGCTTGGAACCACGGGCCCGGGCTGGGCTCGGGCTTCATAAAGCGGGCCCGGGCCGGGCCCGGGCCGTAAAATCCGGCCCGTGCACTGCTCTACTACCATGCACTGGGGAAGAGGGGAGAGGGGAAAGGAAAGTTTGAAAGAGGAGGAGAGAAAAGTCACTGTTGCCGTCGACGTAACGGCAGTTCTGCGCTTGACATCACAGGCGGTGACTCAGTCCCGTGGCTGAAACTAGAGCAGCGCATTCGTTGCTTTATGCAACTTGTATGCGCGGTCCCATGCAACTAGAATCTCGTCGACGGTGAGGCCATGGTGGTGCTGCTAGTATTCTCAAGCAACATACTTCTGAAGGCTTGCGAGAACTGGAGTGATGGTGTCCATGGAAGGATTAGGCTACGCGGTAGTCCTCTTCTACCCCTGTCCCCCAATTCACAATCTTCTTTTAGATGTTTGTAAAGTTCAGTAGCCTCTCGGCCAAAGACTAATTTATAAACGCGGTCGCACAAAAACTCATCCTGCACGCTTTGTCAGTTGTTAAAAAAGCAGGTAGGAAAACAGTTATTGTATGGACGACCAAATCAACCCGGCATACAGTTAGGCCAGGGAAAGCATAGGCACTATTGTTCTCTTTAACTGTAGTGCAGTAATAATGAATTAAAGTCGATGAAAAATCGCCCTTTCTGTCGGCGGTATGCGAACCCACAATCTTCGAACTACGCGTCCGATGCTCTACTAATTGAACTACGGCGGAAGGCGCTTCCCCGTCCACTTTGTCGGGCATTTCTGTGTGTGTAATGCCTTGTAGTCAGGGTTAAGTGAGCAATCCCTAAGAGTTTTAGCGCTTAATTCGAAGGTAGCATGTTCATATTCCCCCAACGCGAAGGGTGATTTTTCGTCCACTTTAATTAGTTATTACTAAACTACAGTTGAAAAGAACAATTAATGGTCCCTATGCTATCCCTGGCCTAATGGTCGGTTGTATTCATTTGGTTTTGTCAAGCAAAGAAACGAGCCTCTCCCAAAATATTCCCTTTCTTTCGTTTAGGCAATGGAGAAAATCTGTGCAATTAAGACATTTCCACCGAGTTTATTGGGATAATGTGTCTTACGATATTATGATGTTTTATTACCCTCCAGCTGGGCGATACCTGCCTGTTGGTATACACGTTTTTCATTGATGTTATTATCTCTCCCCCTCCCCATTATTTCACGACAGGACGACATAGGTTTATAAGCACATAAATAAATAAAGAAACCAACACAGACAAATTAATTAATAATTGTTGTGCAATTTCCTTTTTGCTGTTGTCCCTACCCGACACGTGTGCGTGTCTGAGATGCGTACGCGATAGCGCACGCATACGCTAATCTGCTACAAAAGAGCTTGGGCATGAGATGCCACACCAGGCATGACTGCGCCCACTTCTCAGGAGCAAGGCGCGGTATAGTTCTGTCGACGGAGAGTAGATTGCTGTTCAAATTTCACTCACATACCATAAACGGCCCATCCATTGTTTGGCCAGCTCAGCTCGCAGACAATCCCGTGCAGACTGCCGCAATTTCGTGGCTGGAGCTCCTCCGCTCGGTCGGAATGTGCGGCAGATGCGTGTTGCGGAGGCATTCATGGTTCCATGAGGTACTTGCGACAGAATGAGGGTAATAATACGCTGTGCCTGGCTGCAGTGCCAGTGGAATGTGGGAAATCACCAGTTCAGCAGTTAAAAAAAGGGAGGGCAGCAATTAGCTTAATTCGGAATTCGCGTAATGATGATGTTGAAGCTTTATGGAGCTATCACCTCGGAAACAGTCTTTGCGGAGCTTCCGCTTTTTGTTCGCCAAACTCGGCTGCACAATGCGGTCATCGTATTAAATGGTATAATTGTGAGGCTGCATGTGCAGTTATGGACAATTTAAATGCGAACGAGTTAGGGCTAATTAAAGCACATTCTTTCATTTTTGTTTTCACCGGTACGTTTAATGTCAGCATGATTTCGTCTTGCACAATAACTGGGGGCCTAAAATGTATATGTATAATTACCGATGGTAGATTGCGCTCTTGAGTTATCAGCTGTGGAAGCTTTTCCACTTTGTAATTTTCTCTTCGCCTTTCGTTTGCCCAGGACAGTGCATTGTACCGGTAATTGCACCATTGAAGGCGTCGTCGAAATGCCTGTAAGAATATTCGGGATGACCAAGATGCGAACCCGTGATAGCCAGCTTTTGTCGGTAGCAGTGAAAACATTGGGACAGAGTGCAGTATATACAGTCAAATAAACAAGGTTTAATTCGAGGCACTAGAAAATGTGGAAAGTCAGCATAAAAAGAAATCGGCAGAGCCCACGCCTTCTGGGAATCGGTTTCATGCGAAGCAATGAGCGAGTAGTTGTTTATGCTTCATTTTTTGGCTTCGAGCCAAGCGTTACGAGGTGTATCGACGTGTTTTTGTAAGCGTAGTAGTTGCGCGCACAATTTGGCCTTACCAGGCACGTGGACTACTTAATAATAATTATGGGGGTTTAACGTGCCAAAACCACGATATGATTATGAGAGACGCCGTAGTGGAGGGCTCCGGAAATTTCGACCACCTGGGGTTCTTTAACCTGTACCTAAATCTAAGTACACGGGCCTCGAGCATTTTCGCCTCCCCGGAAATGCGGCCGTCGCGGCTGGGGTTCGATCCCCCGACCTGCGGGTCAGCAGTCGAGCACCATAACCGCTAGAGCACCGTGGTGGGTGCACGTCGACTACATTGACGTTTAAAGAGTAACTTATGGTCTAGACGTAATGTCAACACTCATTTTAGAGCACAGACGTGGGTTCGTTAGCGTATTCGTTAGCGTATTCCTCCGGGGTTGAGCAACGCTTGAATATAGCTTGCTGAATCATTGTAGGAATACAAATGTAATGTTTAGTAGACTTCTATGAAAGCGGGGCCAACACTGGAACCACATTTGGCGTTAACCCGGCATGACGCCTGCATTATAGAAATACATATGTAAGGTTTATTATTACGCTGCACCGACATTACGCCTGCGTAGGGCCTTTTTCCAAAGTAGTTTCAAGCCGTGGCGTGGCTCCGTGGTAGAATGCCTGATTGCCGCGTAGAATGCTAGGATTCGATTCCTGTTCGGATCCTGATTTTTATTCTTCTGCCGATGTCGGTTTTTCTTTACGCTCTCGCATATAAATTACCGATGTCTGTAATTACCGATGACTGATTGCGTCATCTGGTAGCACGACTAAATAAATCTGGCTGCCATTTACTGGGTCCGTTCTAGGTCATCAACTAGCTTTTGACTGCGTGGATCCCCGATTATACTAGTATACTCTTGGGTTGGGCGCACTAATGTTTTATAAACCATCGGCTTTGTTTCAAGCATGGAATCTCTTAACTCTCGCCTTAGAACGCCCAGTTTACGTTCAACCAAACCACAAATATTTTCAATATGCTTGTTCCAGGTTAGATTCTAAGTAATTGTAATACCGAGATATATCATCTGACTAGATCGCTTAACTTCATTTTTTATTTCCTACGTAAACGCCAGCGGCTGTTTCTTATTTGATACGGACATGCAGGTAGTCTTGTCGAAATTAATTTTTATGTCCCATTTTCACACCATTCCTCAACAGCACACAAAACATCATTGAGCAAGACCTGGTCAGCAACACTTTTTACACGAGTAAATAACACACACTCATCCACGAACGGCCTCACATCAACGGAAGAGTGAACAGATTTTGCGACATCGTTGATATATAACAGGAACAAAATGGGTCCCAAGACCGAACCGTGTGGTACTCCGGACGTCACAGGTAATGTGTGTGACCGCGAGTCAGATCTACAAACTGCTCCGTGTTGTGTAAATAGAATTCGACCTGTGTGATTATCTCCATAGCAACACCAACCTCGTGCATCTTTTCGATCAGTTTTGCATGACAAATGGTGTCAAATCCCTTTGACATATCTATCGCGATCATATATATTTGTTCTCTAGAGTTAATTGCAGTTGCGAATGTGTGTATTGTCTCGAAAAGCTCAATGACAGTTGACAGGAGTTTAAAGCCATGTTGATTTTCGAAGAAAAGTTTATCATCTTCAACATGTCGCACTTATTGTTTAGAAATGCTATGTTGTAATACTTTACACGTGGCGCATGTGATAATACGTCTACTTAGGACAGGTAGTAACCGCGGAGCCGAACTATGAGATTGAAGTAACTAGAAAAATAAGATTGGGATGGAGCACATTCAGCAAGCATCCTCAAATCATGATAGGTAGTTGACCACTATCACTCATGAGGAACGTATATAACACCTGCATCTTACCGGTACTTGCCTACGGAGCAGAAACCCGGATGCTTACGAAGAGGGTTCAGCTTAAAGAAACTTTAGGCACAAGAAGAGAGCAGAGTGGGTCAGGGTGTTAACAAACGGGTGTTAAGGATATTTTAGTCGAAATCAAGAAGAAATGGAAATAGGCAGCGCATGGGCGAGTGGGCAAGATAACCACTGGTCATTAAGAGTAACGGACTGGATTCCCAGAGAAGACAATTAAACGCGCGAGGGAAAGACAGAAAGTTAGGTGGACGGATGAGATTAAGAAGTTTGCAGGTATAACGTGGCAGCAGAAAGCACAGGACCGGATTGATTGGCGGAACATGGGAGAGGCCTTTGCCCTGCAGTGGGCGTAGACAGGCTGATGATGATGATGACGACGATGATGCATGTGATAGAGGTCGGAAGGTAATTAGCCACATTTAGTTTGTCTCCAGATTTTAATACTGGCACAACTGTCCCCATCAGACAATCACCCGGCACCGTTCCATCTCGCAGCGATAGACTAAAATTTGGAACAAGAATTGCGAAACCCGTTCACAGTCTTAGAAACTCATTTGGCAACATTCGGGACCTGCTGACTTTTTAATGTCTAATTTTAGGGACAAAGACAAAAAAATACCATGTGAAATAATTGTACGGTCGCCGTTATTTTGTTTGTCGTACATCATAGAAAAATGAGGACTAATTGCGTTTCGGGTAAGTACTGAGCTAAAGTAGCTATTACATTCTTGAGCAACCAAGGCGGAATCATTACATGCGTTTACAGTAACACCACTTATATTTTTTAGAGCCAGCCTCCAAAGCTTTGCGGTGAGCTTTCTATTGTTGTGCCAGAGCACCTGACCGAACGGGAAGGCGAATAAACACCTGCACGTCGTTGGAAGTCCAAGGCATCGCGGTCAGCGTCTACCCTGCGACCAGGAAAAGGGCCCGCACCTGCCACCTGGAGGCAGGGACTTAGCCCTGCATGCATTGTCTGAAATCCAGTCGTTTCAGCCAGCCACGTCGACTGACGCCAGTCGTTCTTCGAAGCTACCCTGCTACGGAAAGCAGCATTCCTGAGGACGATGGAAAGGCTGCTCCACACCTGCGGCCGGCGGATCGTCAGGTTAGAAGACCGTCAACACCTGCGGCCGGCGGATCGTCAGGTTAGAAGACAGCCAACACCTGCGGCCGGCGGATCGTCAGGTTAGAAGACCGTCAACACCTGCGGCCGGCGGATCGTCAGGTTAGAAGACCGTCAACACCTGCGGCCGGCGGATCGTCAGGAGACTAGAAGAACGTCAACACCTGCGGCCGGCGGATCGTCAGGAGACTAGAAGAACGTCAACACCTGGGACCAAAGAGCCACCCTGTCAACAATGGACTGGTCCCCTATTTAAGACCGGCCTGGTCCGTTGTTAGAGAGACGCCCCAGCCGACTTGGTCGTGCTGGCAGGCTCTGTCCTGCTATAACCTGCTATAACCTGCTATTACCTGCTATTACCTGCTATACCTGCTATAAACGTGGTTACGTTTTCTAAAAGTTTTGGCCCCTTTGCTCTGCTCCTCAGCGATAAGACCGATCTTCGGCTACATTGGCTCGCCAGCCTCTCGGCTTTTCATCGTCACGACAACCCCCATTTATAACACTATATACTCTGTCAATGTCCGAGATAAAGTGTTTTTCAGGAGCTTTTAAATAATTGTGTTTAGAACTAAATGTGAACGATTCATCGTACTCTAAATACTCTATCTTGGGAGGCCGAAACGCTCATTATTTTATCAGTTTGAGGGTTGCACCATTGTAGGTTTTATTTCTTCTTCGAACAAATGGTTAACGATTTAGAGGTACTATCACAGAACACTTATACATCCATTTAGAGAAGGGAAACTGTACCTTTTACATTGCAACGGAAATAAGGGTAGCGGTGGCGTTGTGAACTAAAGTATCCGACCAGGAGACGGCGCTGCGAAAACTATCATTGTCATTGCACTGGGGCAATATGGCTGACGCATTGCTGGCGGGTGCGGGTGGTCACGGTGCGCGCCCGCTAGTTCTGGACGTTTATTCACTGCTGTCCCACAGTTGTATTGTCCCACGGTAGCCTATTGTCCCACGGTAGCCTAAAGTTGCTACAAATATTTCCGTTATGTCGCCAGGTGAACGAGGGGCCTCAACTGGCAAAAAACTCGCCAAGCAAGTAAGCTTATATTGTTTATTGGCAATCGTGAATGTAGCAGTATACATGTAAACAAGCAGCACTGTCAGTCACAGAGCTGAACAATACAAACAAGAAACAGAAATAGCCATCTCTTTATCATTGTGAAGCAAAAAACAGCGCTACAAATGGACGAGGACTAAGGAAGAATACACGACACAGCGCCTGTGTCGTGTACTCTTCCTTAGTCCTCGTCCATTTGTAGCGCTGTTTTTTCCTTCACAATGATGAATCACCAACTAGCCCAAGTTTCTCTTCTAGTGCCATCTGTTTAATAATAATATTACCAGCTGAAATTGAGCAACTTTATGTCTCTTGGCTCGTTCAGCATACCTCTTATAGTACGCAGAACGAAGCGTCAGACAACGATACTATTTACGATGGGTGACCCTTGCACAGTACTTGCGTACAGTGCTGCCCGTCCTCTTTCTCACTACACATGCGCGTTTGATGATTTGAGCGGTAATAAACAAACAGAATCAAAGCTCGCAAAAGATGCAGTGCCAGTAAGATTAGCCTCAGCCCGACGTACTATTTTGACAACACATTGGCGAGAGCCACTCGGCGCTGAAAAAAAAAAAGTGAAACCACACTGTTGTGCTAGCTATTCCTGTACATAACGTATTCTCGTTATTGCTCAATATCCTTGTGTTCGTGCCTGCGCGCCGATCTTTTTATGATGATTTCCGACCATTTAGCTCAACTTTCAGTTCAGCTAAGCTCGTGTGTTGTGGGAAAACACCATTTACGGTATCACGTTGAAAAGGAAACTTGGTTCATTTTTCAAAAGAGGTTGCAGTGACAAACACTTCAGTTGAGTAACTGTCGGCGAATAAGAAAAGCGTTATCCTGAATCCAACATTTCAGCAAGTGAACATTTGTGAAGGCTGATACGGAGGACAAGTTTAGAGAATTGAGCTACCCGTGCTCGCCCACTGTTTATCAACTGATGTATGTGATAGCGGATGCCGGCGCGTGTATCTGAAAGCATTCATTTGTAAAAAAAAAGAACGATGTACCAGTGGACAGCACTGACAATGTGATGTGTGTGCGTACAATAGATACATTTTTAACAGCAGTATACGAGACAGCTAGGAAGTGCTGGAAGTCATAGTAGCAATGCTGGAAAAATACGCAGTGAGTAATCATTTCTGTCAAATTTGTATAATTAGCTTCTTGTTTAAATGTTATGCTTTGCACTGAAAAATAAATAAATGAGTCCATTTTTTCTGGTCCCAATGGTGCACAGTCATGAAAAATACTGCTTAAACGATGGACGATCGCAGAAGCTGAATTCAGATTTTCATTCTTCACTACCTCCTAACTGCCTGCCTCAATCTTAACACGGGTGTCACACAAAACTAATAAGGCGGCAATAGGGGCTAGTTGGTACGTCTTCATGCTTGTGATGCGCTGCAGGTAGACACGGACCAGAGAAAACGAGAACAACAGCGGGTGCTCTTTCTGGTTAGCGTCTACCTGCAGCGCATCACAAGAATGAACACAAAACTAGCCTTTTTGGATACATAGCTCACAGCAATACCTAGGAAATAGCAGTTATTACACATTCAAATCTTTAACGTGCACAAACACTGGTCAACTCTAATGAACTCTGATTATATCTATTGAGTGCACTCATTTATTGTTCTGTTAAAAATAAACATACTTTTAAAAACTCTGCGTCATGTGTCAGGTCTGTTATCTAGAACAAATATTACTTGCTACTTGTTTGTGGTTCAACATCACATATAAAACAAACTTCTTGCACAAATGCAACGGTGCTGTACCCTCTTTTCTGGATGTGTCTGTTTACATATAATTCCATAATGTATTGGCAAAGTTCATTGAATAAAACTAGAAACTAATTTTTCAAATGCTTTAGAAATTCAACAGCCTGTTTCAGAGAACACTGCCCAAAATGTCCTTATACACATGCTTTCATTCTCCTACTCCCATCATCAAACGTTATTTATTCCAGAGTAGTGACCCGGAAACCACCCGGTCACCACTCCAGCTGACCACTACACGGAATGTCTCGTTTAATGAAGGCACGAGTGTTTGCACACAGTTTCCTATTTTAGAACGTTCAGAATGTCCCTCCCTACAAGCAAGCGGTACACATATACATAACTTTTTGTTTCAGCACTACTGTTACTTTCCCTGCCATTGCTTTGCAACAATCTTCACAATTACAGCAATCTATACTCAGTGTGAAAAAGAAGTGCTGCTAAATGTGCACTACTACTGGCTCACTTGCTACCAAGTTACATGTGATACTCTATGCAAAGTTTGACATGTAGATTACAGTACAGTATGTGTACCCCATCACATGCGCTATCCAATTGTGCACCCAATTTTGTACTGCATCAACATATCGTACACTATCACTGCTTTTCATTATAAGGCTTGCATTTGTCCGCCTGGTAACTTTTGGTGGTGCGTAGGGTTGTCACTGTGGTGACTCTTGAGCATTTACGACTTGGTGTGGGTAGCTTGAAAACCAATAATCTCTCTTTTGTCCCGTTTTCTCGGAAAAAAAAAATGAGTCATGAGAAATGATGAAAGAAAAATTGTTTCAATAAGTAAAGTGTGCACAACCATACCTCAGTGAGGATTTTGGACCATGAGCTTACTTTCAGAATGGCGCATCCTCTGCTGACTTGAGGTAGGTTCATAGTTAAAGCATCCAAGCATGTGCTAATATGAGCAGTTTTTTGGAGGCTGTGGTTAGGTTGGAAGAGGAAAACAACAGTCATGATTACTATGGTAGAAGCGCCAGTAGATTTAAGGTTCATGTCTGAGAATGTATATGAGAACACTGCATAAGAAAAATAGTGTGCACATAACGTTGCTTTGTTTGTAAACTTTAGTGGTGACCTTCAGTGGGCAGTGTCTGACCAAGCCTCAATTAGAGGATACTAAGTTAGTTAATTGCCCAACTCTATAAACTCTATGGAGTGTGCAAATATAATTTGTATGATTGTAAACTTAAGAAAATGTACAAATGCGTATAGGTACTGTGAGTTCACTTGGCTCTACCATGCATTGGATTTATGAGCATTTATCGCAGAAGACTCATTTGTGCAGAAATAGGTAAAACTTATGATGTGGTCTGTGTTACAAAGTTTAGCAGTAAAGATATTTTCTGCAAAAGTGAGAACGAAGTAAATAATCTGAGAAAATGTCATTGGAATTCACAAATGGTGGATCTGATCAGCTGGACGAGCTGTAAAACCATTTAAAATGACAAAACTGTAGCGCATGCAAAAAAAAGAAAGCTACGTTCAGATGCAAAGCAGTGCATTTTCACTCACTGGTGCGCACGCCCACATGGTACATGGTTATTCCGTTTTCGTAGGTAGTCTCCGAGCTCCTTGCTGGCATTGAATTTTCACGCTGGAAGTTGTACTTACAGCCCAACGTTTATAAAGTTGGTGCAGCCGGTGAAGCGTCGCAGCTGACACGATTTACAGGGTTTAGACACGTTCGCTTTGTGGCAGCGGCATGTAAAGTTTGGCGCACAAACTCGCATTCCTATATCAAAACTGATTTAAAACGGAACTGTGTAACGCCGATCAAAGAAAACGACCGCGGTACAATTTCAATGGAACGACCGAAGCGCAATCGATGTGAATGGGCTGCTGCTTTTCGAGCGTCAGTGTAATCTCGATACCTGTCCTCAAACAACCAAGAACTTGTATTAACTCTAGAAGTAACACAAAAACTGGTCCCTACTAGCTTTATGAAAAATGGCACGGTAACTAAGCTTCTAACAATCATCTGATACATTCTGAAATAAAATTTTTGGCCGCGTTGAGCGCCATTAACACGGAAAATGCGAACTAACTTATCCGACCGCTAAAAGAGAAGTTAGTAGTTCGACTATGCGCGCATCTCGACGGAACTCGCCGCGGTTGATGTTTTCGCCCTCTGCGGCGATCGCTGGAACTTGAGACTTTCCGGGGCCCGGTACTATGCGATCGCTACTCTGAGAAATTCGTAAGCCGTCCCGTAAATAACGCAGTCGCTCTCTTGGTCTCTTCTTGAATTGAGGGTTCCTTCGGGAGACGCGAAGTAGAGCAGACGTGCGTTTGATGGGCTCCGTCGACTACGGCCGCTCGAGCACCAGTTCGTTTCGTCGGTTTGTTGGACTCTAGCCCCAAGGTCAGGCCTTGACGAACAGACACCGAGGATATCATCATTTCAGAGGTGGGTCCTCGTTTTTCTCGTCATCTGGGTCTTCGAAGTGTGCGACGCGCCGTATGGTGAGCTCAGCCTAACCCTACGGCCCGGCCTATCGGCGAGCAGCCACCGTCGGCGGCTACGCCCGGAGACCGCGTTAGCCATCATGGAGACCGTGGAAGGTACGGATATCGATCCGGAAGAATTTAACGTGCCGGGACAGTGGTACGTTAGCAAAAAAAAGGGGAAAGCGGCCCTTATAGAGAACAACGAGGCACGCCAAATGGAACGCCATGCGGAACGCGAGGCGGAACGCCACATCGAACGGCAGCTAGCCGCTGACAAACGCGCAGGGAGAAAGATAGCGGCGAAGTCGGTTGCAAGGCAAACTGCCCGAATTCCAGACGGTGCAGAAAAGATCTTCATGAGACCTCGCGGTGGCCTCGTACTTCTGCTGAAATATGGAAGTGCCTACCTGGCTGACACAATACTCTGCGCGGCGGGCGTCAGCCTAGACGCGGCTGGAGAGGACGTCTTCTCGATTAACTCGAAACAGCATACCATTCTCGTCGCCACCATCAACGGGGAAAGGAAGAGAAAATACGCCGACTTGAAGCTCCTCATGTTCGAAGGGAAAAAGATCGAAGTGACTACGTACGTTGCTATGCCGGAGGACTGCGGAAAAGGCGTCGTGCATGAAGTCCCTTTGACGTACTCCGACGCCGATATCTTGCAGCGGCTACGAACCTACGGGAATCCTCCGGTCCTGGGAGTAAGAAGACTTGGAAAAACATCGAGAACAGTTTTGATATTGTTTGAAGACAAAGATGTGCCACGGTGGGTGCGACTCACACCAATGGCGCAACGCTGCGTAATTTACCGCAAGAAATACGAAGTTTGCATCGCCTGCGGACGGCTCGGACACCGCGATGACGTCTGCCCGGACCCCGCGAAAGTGAAATGTCGTGGCTGTGGCATGGAGCAACCGCCACGAGGCCATTCATGTGAGCCCAAGTTCCAACTATGCGGGAAAGGGCACCCGCTCGGTGACAGAAAATGCAGAAAACTTTACCGCGTTCCCTACGAGGTGAAGAAAAAGCAGTGGGAACGCAAGATCAACATGCGACAACAGCAGCAACTTCAGAAACAGCAGCCAGCTGGGGAGACCGCTGAGGGGACTCCCCGGGGTCGTTCTAAGGAGAGGCGCGACCACGAAGACTTTTGTGCCACAACGGACTCCTTCCCGAGGCTGGAGGAGACCACGGAGCAGCAGCATGGCCGCTCGAGCTCCCACACGCGGGGCCGCTCTGGATCCCGACCCAGGGAGAGATCGAGCTCCAGAGACCCGGCGCAACCGTGGCCAAGGAAGCGGAGCCAAAGCAAGGACCAAAACAGTGTAAGCTTTGGCAGTGGGGTTTCCCAGGAAAATTATAAGCAGGCCGAGGAGATCGATAAATTACGGAAAGAGGTTGGGGCGCTTAAAGAGGTCATCGAAAAGCTCACTCAGGAGCTTCATAGACCAAAACTGCAGGCGCGCACGGGCTCCCTCTCCCCTCAAAATGTGCAACCCAAATTGGTATCTAAACCCATCCCCCCCGGCCCCTGCGGCTGCACATCCTGCGCAACCTGCAGCACCGGATGAGGAAAAGATGACGTAGAATCAGCTAGACCACCCCTAATGAAACGCAAAGGGGAAGGCGTTGATCCGTTGGTGGCACTAGAGAAACGATTAGAAGCCAAAATCGATGCTAAATTCGATTCTTTCATGGCCCAAATTATGGGAGCAATGCAACAGACCCAAAGTCAGATTCACGGCCTTACCGGCGAAGCGCAAAAGCACAGGGCAGAATTAGTTGCCATCGGAGAATGGCAAATAAAAGCGGAGGAATATTTTGACCAGCTCCAACATGGCCAGAGGCGCACCAAGTGAGTCTTTGATCTGGCAGTGGAACTGTCGCGGCTTCCAACGCAAGCGAGCGTTAGTGCAACAACACTTGACGCTATTAGATGAGAAACCGCTAGCTATAGTCCTACAGGAGTCGGGCAAGGCAGCAAAACTTTCGGGATATCAAGCGTTTTCCAGTGACAAGGGGGATAAATCTCGCGTCACAACGTTGATTAAGCGGAACATTGCGGCGATCGAGCACGAAGTCAACTCGAGAGAAATTGAGGCAGTACTCTTAGAAATTCTTACGGGCCGGAAAGGTGAACCGAGCGTATTCCTCTTAAATTTATACAGTACACCGCGGCAGAGAAAGGTGAGATTCAGGGCCCTGTTTCGCAAAGAAATTGAGGCAGCCGGGACGAACCCCTTGGTAATAGCGGGTGATTTTAATGCAGCGCACCCGGAATGGGGCTACTCTAAACAGGATCCAAAAGGCAGGCAGCTATGGGAGGACGCGCACGAGCTCGGCCTCACCCTACACACAGACCCTAGTAGTCCGTCAAGGGTGGGTAACAGCGTGTGCGCCGACACCTCCCCTGACCTAACCTTCTCCAAGAATGTGACAGATCTGAAATGGACAAATTCGGAGTGCAATTTCGGTAGCGATCATTTCATTTTGGCCTTGATTCTTAAAAAGGGGGTGAAGACGCGTCGTGCGCGTCAACCGAGGATCACGGACTGGGAATTATTCAGAGATAAGAGAGATCAATCTGCCACAGATAAGATCGAAAACATAGAGAAGTGGACAAAGACCCTCGCGCGTCACGTTGAAGAGGCAACTAAGACGCTTGACGGAGACGATGCCCCTGAAATTGCCGATAGCAAACTCCTTCACATGTGGGAGGCGAAACGTTGTATGGAGCGCAAACTAAAGCAACAAAAATGGAACCGTAATCTTAGAAGGAGGATTGCCAGACATAACAAAAATACTGAAAATTATGCGATCAAATTATGCGAACAGAATTGGTGCAGCAGATGCGATGAGATGGAGGGGGGATGAGCCTTGCCAAAACGTGGGGTCTGCTGAGACACCTGTTAGACCCGACCAACTCGAAAACCCAATCGGGAATTAGACTGTCAAAAGCCAGGCACGCGTTTGAAGGAACAGACGCGGAATTTATGAACAAGCTAACCGCCCTGTACATTGGTGATGCAGCACCGCCCTCCCGGAATATAACGGGGCTCCCAATGAGGAGCTCGACGCACCCTTCACGGAGGCGGAGGTTAGGGCTGAAATATTGGGACTAAAGACGAAATCCGCCCCGGGACCTGACGAAATAACGAACAAAATTTTAAGAAACCTTGACGACGCTTCCATCAGCGCTCTCACGGAGTACATGCAAGAAATTTGGACTAAAGGCCTGCTATCCAGCCAGTGGAAGTCGGCAACTGTAATCCTAATTCCAAAGCCAAGCAAACCGCCGACAATAGAAAATCTAAGACCTATTTCTCTAACCTCGTGCATAGGGAAACTGATGGAGCGCGTAGTTCAGACCCGACTGACGCACTTCATGGAAGAAAACGACCTGTGGCCGCACGAGATGGTTGGCTTCCGACCGGGCTTGTGCACGCAGGACATGATACTCCGACTCAAACACGATATAATCGAATCGCGTTCCAGAGACGCTAAATTAATTCTTGGCCTGGACTTGACCAAGGGTTTTGATAATGTTACACACGAAGCTATCCTCCGCGGTCTTCAAGAAATCGGGATAGGAGCACGAACATACGATTACATTAAGGATTTTTTGTCAGACAGAACTGCCTGCTTGAAGTTCCAAAACATTGAATCGCCACCAATTCACTTAGGGAGCAGGGGTACGCCGCAGGGCTCGCTTCTCTCTCCGTTCCTATTCAATGTGGCGATGCGGGGCCTCCCCGACGCGTTGAAAAACATAGAGGGACTAAAATTCAGTATGTACGCGGATGACATCACCCTCTGGAGTAACCAGGGGAGCGATGCAAGCATCGAGGAGCGCCTGCAGGTGGCGGCGGACACTGTCGTAAACTATGCTGCCAGTAGGGGTCTTTCATGCTCTCCGCAAAAATCGGAACTATTCATCTATAACCCAAAGTCACTCCGTTACAAGCACAGCTCGGAATTTTATATTAAAGTAGAGCGGACACCCGTCCCAAAAGTGAACCAAATCAGAATCTTAGGACTATTCATTCAAGAGAATGGACATAATGATGGGATAATAAAAAAAAAACCGGAGGGATTTGCCACGCAAGCCCTTGGATTATTTAGAAGGGTTGCGCTGAAAGGTCGTGGCCTGAAGGAAAGAAGCTTGCTCAAACTAACCCAAGCATACGTATTAAGCCGTGTGAGCTATGCCACGCCTTTCTTGGGCATCAGGTCTGAGGAGAAGAGGAAACTCGACTCGCTCATTCGACGGTGCATAAAAAGGGCCTTAGGCTTACCAATCAGCACCTCCACAGAGAAGCTTCTCTTTATGGGAGTGCACAATACTTGGGACGAAATAGCGGAGGCTGTTAGAATTTCACAGCTCGATCGCCTAAGCCGAACGACCACAGGCAGAGCTATCCTCGATATGGTAGGCCTGCAAACCGATAGGGGACCACGAGGCAAATCAGTCAGTCAGTCAGTCAACAAACTTTATTAAGGTCCAAAGGAACTACAAACTCGTAGTTGCGGGCCGCGCCCACGTTGGGACCGGAAGACCATGGTCCTCCGCCCGTTCGCGGGCCCTTTGGACAGCCCTAGACCCCATTCTTCTACGCTCAGAATGTTACAGACGGGATCATTCCCGTCGAGAGGTCGATTTAGCCACTTTGCTCCGGACATCGACCCACACTGCCCTGAGTGCAATGCAGAGTATTGTTCGCTAGCACACATGCTCTGGCAATGTTCTGCGTTACGAAATGCGCCTTTTAATAAACAAGAGGACTGGGAGGAAGCCCTCAAAAGCGGCGATCCCCAGGAACGAGGCAAATCAAACATCCCGAAAGACTGCCGAGAAAATCTAATTATTTCCCCCCTTCCTCGAAACATGCATCCCATATTCCACGCAGAGAGGAGGGAAAAGAGAGCGCAAACTCTAATCGAACGCTTTGGACCAATGGACCACAAGTCGGTTGCGTACGTGGACGCGGCAAGTGGCAAGTCGGGCGCGGCGGTCGCCTCGGTGGTCGACGGCCAAGGTGCCCCCGTATCGGCCGCCACCATTAGAAGCCGCAACACGGAAACGGCTGAAGAACTTGCAATAGCGCTCGCTTGCGTTGGAACGGAAGCGAGCTTTATAATGAGCGATAGCAAAACGGCCATCTGGAATTTTGGAAAAGGTCGGATCTCGCCCGAAGCGGCAAGGGTTCTGTCCGGTAGACGGCTGAACAGAAAAATCAGCCTAATTTGGACCCCAGCACACGTCCGTTCCTGGCAACGAGGCGGCCCACGAGTTAGCCCGAGCTCTCTACTTCCGGGTGACTGTGGAGCCGCCCGACTGCCAGAACATGGACGAGCATCTGCAAAGTTACACCGAAATCGTTGAAAATTATCGACTACTTCGCAGAGTGGTGCCACCACCGGATAAAAGCCTGAACTATAGGGAGGCAGTCGCATGGCGGCGCTTGCAAGCTGGCAATTTTGTAAACCCGGTCTGGGGCATATCATGTTTAGAAAGATGATAGGCCAAACGACAGGTGCAAGCACTGTGGGGCGAGAGGGATCCTCGACCACATAATCTGGGAGTGTGGTAGCTCCCCAGGGGCTAAATCAAATATCACTTGTAGAGAGGCCTGGGAAGCCCTGCTGCGGAGCGAGGAACCCGCTTCACAGCAACAAGCCATCCGCCTGGCGGAAGAAGCCGCCAGGAGTCAAGACCTCTTCGCCTGCTTCTAATCGCGGAGGTGCCGGACCCCGTCGCCTAGGCCTGTGTGCCGAGGACGGGGAGTAGGGGGCCTCCTTTTCTGGCGGAACAATAGTTGTTATAATCATCATCATATTCTTGAGAAGGAACACGCAGGAAGAATCACCTACACTGCACATCAATCGTATCAACCACAAAGGGTGTGCTGGACATTGGTCTTATTATCCGCCAAATTACGAGGCGATACAAAAAAAATGTACTATAAGGATTCCTGTCTTTCGAATGTCCATTGCCAAGAGCAAAGTGTTTCTATTTACAATCAATCCTAAGATGAAAAAGACGGCGTGGGCAAAGAGCGCGTGCCGGCCGAGTTATTGCGTTGCGCGTGCTAGGCGCAGCAACGCAATATAGTTTTCTGATGATGCGAACCGGCGGAACGAAAAGCTTAAACAGATACGCTGTTAAAAAAAATTTCCACCATCTCCCACTAAAGGGAACCATTTGGGGACGCGAAGGAGCGCATGGGTCGACTTAAAGTTGCGTTCATCACGGGCACTTTTCCAGGTGTTAACGCGTCATTGCATGTGGAGCACACCATGAATCCACTGTAGTTGCTGTTGCTGTTACTCGTCCCGAACTCTTGTTGGAGCACGCCACTCGGGCTCATCGCGCGTCTGCAGAATCTCGTTCCTCGGCGCCATCATGTGATTGCTGAGAGAGTGTAAGGGGGAGAGGCCACAGACTCTTACCCAGCCCCTTACACAGGCTAGGATACACACACTGACTAGGATACAACACGTTGGTTCATCGCGCGTCTGCAGAATCTCGTTCGCCGACACCATCACATGATTGCTGAGAGTGTAAGGGGGAGAGGCCACAGCGTCTTACCCAGCCCCTTACACAGGCCCGAACGCGCTAGCGCGTGCCAGCACACGTGGTTTTGTCTGCGTTACACCAAGCTAGGACACCATACGGCAGCCCGGGCCCCTAAAGTGCTCTGCACGTATCATCATCAAGGCGGTCGAAGAACAAGACGATGACTTATCTTTGGCGCTAGCGCACGCTGATTACGTTACAGATGGCTATGGTAGGTTTTAGATAGCGGACGGTCGCCAATGGAACTACGGACAAAGGCCAGCGCAAAAGCTGCTTCGCATCTAAAATTACGTAGAACTCGAGTTGCATTAAAAGAACGGTGGCAGCCAGATAAAATAGGTAACTTCAAGGAGCGCCTGTGTCGACCTCGACCCACCACGGTGTTCTTGCGGTTATGGTGCTCGACTGCCGACCCGAAGCCCGCGGAATTGAATCCCGGCCATGGCGGCCGCATTTCGATGGAGGCGAAATTCTTGAGCCTCGTGTACTTAGATTTTGGTGCACATTAAAAAACAACAGATGGTCAAAACTTCTGGAGCCTTCCACTACGGCGTCCCTCATAATGATATCGTGGTTTTGGTACGTAAGACCCCAACAATTATTGCTTCTCAACCTCAGGAGTCGCGCTTTAAACAAGAAGCATTTCTTCACCACATCCACGCATAATTATGCTTCGCACTTTAGCACCCTTAGACCTGTACTCAGTACTCTGGGACGAAACACGTACAAGAGAAGACACAATGAAGAACTCTGACATAAGATGAAAAAATCACAGCATATCCACGGAGTGAATGATGATGAGTGGGCGAAGCTGTGGAGGTTCATCGGTAAACCGTGAATCTTCCGTGAATTCTGCCCAGTACATCATCACCGACGTGAGTTCGGGCGCGTTTATAGGTTGTATTCACGTGACGTCACGTTGGCGGAAGCGATAGCGGAAAGTGCGCCGGCTGTGCTGGCAACCGTGTGACCGCCATTTTGAAGGCCGTCCGTCCCGACCGGTGCATTCACAGTCCGCTGCCTACAAGCGGTATTTGCTTCACATTCCTCTTGTTTTAATTTATTTGGCTCAAAAAGTATTGCATTTACCGGTTGTGAAGCTGCTGCAGCCATGGGCGATGAGCACTCGCCTCGCTTCAGCGTGTACGCCGAGAAATTGGACGCCGATGCGAAACAGCGATACACGGACAAAGTGGCTCTCAGCGGTGGCGTTGACCCACTCATTCTGACCAGCTGTTCTGACGAGCAAGGAATTAAGCCTCATTCGAGATCGCACTCGTACCGAAGGTGGAACTTTCAGACATCAAGGAGTACTTGGTGCACGCTACCACTTTTGTGACGCATGAACATCTGAAAGCCAAGAAATCTTTGGAAGAGTGAGTTTGCCCAGGAACCCTCGCTGAAAAGTTACGGCGACTGCGTCGTTGTGCGCGCAAAGGTAAGATAATCTTTAGCGTTGAACTTAAATTTCAGCTGTAAGCGGGAAGGGTGAGCGCACCAAACAATTTGATGGCAGTGCGATTCTCTACGAACCTGGTTGAAGCAGCGGTGTTAACAGCGCTTGCGAAGTAATGCATGTAAAAGCACCGCTACGCGGGGTACTTTCGATTGCAGTCGAGTGCGAACGAGACTTAAATTTCGACGTGATTGGCTGACCTACAGCTTTAATCGATCGCGATGAAAATGTATCTCTAGGGCGTTGAATTATTTAACGAGACCAAGGTTGCAAGTCACCTGTGTTTTGATGCAAATGTACAAAACTCGCAGCCAGAAGTCCACTTTAGCGAGAAAAACATAAGTGTGTGCATCTCATTTTAGCTCGCAATGTACCGCGCATGTGTCAATATGGACAGTCTAACGTTGAGTACTTTACTGTGTCATGCTTTTCGCAGATGTTTTCGCCAGTGCAGTGCGGCAGAATCTGAATGCATTTACTGTGTCAACGCGATTTTTTTTTTCGTGTTTCGTTCGCGGCTTTCCTCCTTTTTTATACACAGCTGTCAGAATATGAACTCAACTGAGTTTCTATTCGCAGGTAAACCACTCTCAGGCGCTTACCACACAGCCTTTGGAGCGCGGCGAAGGCGGCTGAAACATTCGTCACGACGCTTCGCCGAGACCTCCAGAGCACGGCTACATTGACCGCGAATAACGTTCGGCAACGAATAAAATTTAACCGTTCTTGCGTTCTCAGGCGTGTCACTCTCCGATTTTGTGCGATTGCTGCACCCAAATACGGCGCAATTAACCGTGATTTCGGGTGGCGGGCGCGAAAAACGGCTTAACTCGCGTATCGCGCAGAGGCACACAGGGGGGGCACGGCCTCAAATATGGCTGCACAGAACACCCGGAAGCAGTGCCTTCCCGGCGTGCCGTGCGGGTATGCTGCGGGAGAACAGGGTTGCTCGGGGGTGAATACCACCTATACTAAAGGTTCGATGAGAGTTATGACGACTAGCAGCTCACTTTAATTTTACATGTACGCTGTGAATTTTCATTGTTTAGAAAACCATTGCTTTAGAAAACATCTGGCGTCTTTAGTTAAGCAGCTGGCGTCTTTTCGTTTTGCTTTAGAAACATCTGGCGTCTTTCGTTGGTTTATTTCATCAATCAACGGCGTTTTGAACAAAATTTTTATTGTTTAATCACGCACAGGAGAAATCTCACCAGGCACTACCTTGGAGGTAAACAATGCCTGCTAATGGGAATGAGAGACAGAAGAAGTCGGCTTTTAGCTAACACTTACACTTCTACTTCTACTAACGTTTCCTACTGGAACGTGCCAATGGCTGCTAATGGGGAATGAGACAGAAGAATTCGGCTTTTAGTTAACGCGCACGCTGCGAATTTTTTATTGTTCAACAACGCACAGGAGAAATCTCCCACCGGCACCACCTTGGAGGTCAAGATCTGGTACTAGCGTTAAGACTGGTTACGCACTACGACGGGGACGAACGGGTGCCGCTTTAAGGAGCTTCGCCCCTAAAATAGAGGAGTGTAAATGTATGGAGTGAACGTGAAATGTGAAACACGAGGCTGTGTGAGTCAATAGATATGCGTGTAAGGCGTCGTTAATAATATGATGTGCCTACGTCAACATCATCCCTTCCCGAGCTGAGTGAAAGCTACCTGAGTTGAGTAAGGCCGTCGTGGTGACTAGACACAAGAGCCAGCGTACTCGGGAGATCGCGGAGGCGTTTGTAATGATCCAAAAGAAAGAGACGTGTGCCAGCTACCCTTCTATTGCTCTGAGTGATAAGGAAGCAGCTTTCCTGGAACGTGCGCATTGCTGACCTTCTACGCTTCTACGGTTGTTGGTTATCTTTGGGGGTGTGCGTATTTGATGTTAATCACTTTCCTATCCATATACATCTTCAGCGTTTCTCTAATAAACATTGAGTCGTTAGACAGCGTCTGTGGCGTGTTTTTTTTCTCGCCCTTGTTTCGTTTGCACTCACCGTCATGATCATTCCTTGACGCAACACATGTACACAGGCACACCAGCAGCAGCAGAAACAAGGCTTTTGAACATAAGGCTACGCGTAAATTTCATAAGTAGCGTTTAGAGAGGCCCTGTTTAATATGTTTTACTCACTGCGCACACGACGTACAGAGGCCATGAACGACACAAAGAAAAAAATTACGGCAGCATCGAACTAATGGTGCCAAGCCTGAAGGTAGAGCGCAGCTGGGTGTCCTTCTTTGTTTCTCTTTATTTTGTTCTTTCTTCTCTTTCTCTCTATTTCTCTCTGTTTTTTGTATCTGTTTCTTTCTATTTCTTTCTTTCTCTCTATGATCTACTTCTTTCTCTTTCTCGCTCTATCTTTAGTTCCCTTTCTTCCCGTTCTCCCTCTCTCTCCCTTCTTCTTTCTATCTCTTTCTTTGTTTCTATTTGTTTATTTATTTTCTTTCTTTCTCTTTATGTTTTGGTCTCAGTCTTTTCTATCTATTTTTCGTGTCTGCTGCTTTCCATCGCTTTCTCTGTCTTTCTATGTTTCTCCATGTCTATTCTTTTATGTCTTTATTCCATTTTTTTTCTGTCTCTCTTTCTCTTCCTCTTTTTTTCTCGCGCAATGCGTCGCGCAATTATCGGGCCACCATAGCTACTTAAGGCTTTCGCCTTACAAGGGGCAGAAGGGAAGTTTCAGTGACGTGCGTGAAGGTTTCTCGTAAACAGTTCAAGCACACTGACGCCTCGAGCAAAGGCATAGCAAGTGGAGGCAGTTAGTGTGAGCTCTTGGTGGTTGCTCTCTCTCTAGAGAGAAAGAGATAGAGCTCTTCATCACACGGACTTTCGCCTGTAAATATGTAGGCGCCTACATACTAATTCATGTTGGAAAATATGGGATAGGGGACAGAATGGTCTCAGCTGACGCTCGTTCTGGCGAACTTGATGCCTTCAGGTGGTATGCGAGGGATTATTGTTCAGCTGCAAGCTCATAAAAAGATCAGACTTGATGCCTTCAGGTAGTATGCTAGGGATAATTGCTCAGCTGCCCGCTCGTAAAAAAAAAAAGATCACGTGCTACTTGACGCCGACAGGCAGAAAAAAGAGTGTTCCACACTCGCTGCCATGGCTGCGACTGGCGCTGACTAAGACTTCTAAGTTTAAATCCACATATATACCCTATAAAGTGGACGGGAGGATGACCGCCGCCGTAGCTCAGTGGTAGAGCATAGGACGCGTTATTCGAAGGTCGCAGGTTCGGTCCCTGCCTGCGGCAAGTTATCTTTCCGTCCACTTTCCTCACATTTTATCCTAATTACGACGAATAACATCCCCTATACTTTCTTTGGCAATATTGTCTG
Source organism: Rhipicephalus sanguineus (assembly GCF_013339695.2). Taxonomy (NCBI): domain Eukaryota; kingdom Metazoa; phylum Arthropoda; class Arachnida; order Ixodida; family Ixodidae; genus Rhipicephalus; species Rhipicephalus sanguineus. The sequence goes on from NC_051183.1 coordinate 147,720,221, forward strand.
TTGGTTCTCATTAATATTGTGACTTACCGGAGCGTGACATGCGACGCGGACGCTTGCCTGTCATCAGGTCCAGTCAAAGTAGTGCTCTGGCTGTTAAAACTAAGAAAGTGTATTGCCGGAAGCCGGCTTGTTTGCGTTATGGTCAAGCTCTGCCGTGAAATCCACTTGAGCACCGAAATTCGCACCGATAATACGGAAAATTCTTTGAAACTAATATTGAATTATAACATATATCGTAAGCAAGTTGGTAAGGGTTCATCTTGGTTAAACTGCGCGGTGGGACGGGAAGGCTTTTTAAAGACGACAGTCTTTCTTGGGGAACTTAAACGCAGAAATTTTGGTCTGTCTATCTGTCTGTCTGTCTTTCTGTTTGTCGGCACGTCCCTCGATTCAGCCACTCGGCCAAAGTTGAACCACTTGCCCAAGGGCCAGCCGTCTTGAACTGGTACGGCTGTTCATACTTGTGAACGTTGTCGATCAAAAAGTAAATATCATGCATATCTGAGGTGCAACATCACTAGGTAAGTATTAGGTGGCGTGTTCCTTTAATAGAAAATGCATACATACGTAATTTTAAGGACCCTAGTTCCTTAAGCTGCGCTGAAAATGCATAAGAATGGAAGCTTGAGCGAGTTGGTATGCGTTCATCTTTGTTGAAACAGCGCTCACTAGACGACGACGAAGTAAAAGAAGGCACAGGTATAGTGCCTAGAGTATATTCTAGGCACTATAGCACAGGACAGGCGCTGCCTGTCCTGTGCCTTCTTTTACTTCGTCGTCGTCTAGTGAGCGCTGTTTCAACAAAGCTGAAAATGCGACTGCGCTGAAATTTGCCTTCCTCCGTGCCCTTCGCACGAGCTCATTGTTGTGTTTCGGTTTCGGTTCTGTATTGCACTGTACGAATGCCATGGGTTGGTGTTGAAAAACTTTAGTTTTGAGAAGGCTAAAAAGGTGAAAAAAATATTTAAAAAACGAAAAAGCAGCGTTGTGGGCGGCCTTCAGGCTGCCGGTTGTGGGCGCCGCTCTGGCGTTCCTGTTTTACCCAGGCGACGTGTAAATAAAAGAGTGTGTGGAGAGTACTCGTTGAGTGCGGACGTTTCTCTGCTTCAGCGCTTCGCGCCAAACCGCGTTTTCGGGCTGGCTGGCGTCCCCGCCGGTCGCGTTGGTCACCGCCGGTCTTCGCCTGCTGCTGCGCCGGGACTACCAGCACGCAACACAGCACTCACGTTTCCCGACGTATTGCCAGATGGCGTCCATATCTCACACAGCGCCTCTTCTATCGTCTTTACACGACATTTGCAGCGAAGCACGCAGATACGCGGCCAATTTTTTGTCTCACTTCCTCCTTCGTGTCCCATCCCAGCGCGGAGTTTGACCAAGCTAACATATGTATCGAACAGATTCCATCTTTCTCGCGTGTTTCAGTGCATATCCATATAATGAAACTGATGGAAACGCCGCGAGACCGTATCATGCAAATCGTGCCGTAAATGACATGCATGCCATGATTTTCATGTTACCGATTGTCATTTATGTTCGTCGTACAGTCATGTCATGTCATACCATTTCCTTATCGCTTCAAGACAAAAAAATTTTTTCATCGCTTCATACCAGCAAATTCACGAAACTGCCTCGAGAGCACGAAGACCGTGATATGTAAATCGTGTCGTACATGACATGTATGTCGCAATTTTCATGTTACGGCCTGCCACTTATGTTCGTCGTAAACTCGCCTCACGCCATCGTAGCTATGGTGTATAGCCAATTAACGAAAGGGTACGAGAGCATGAAGTCGTAAACAGATCGATAGATAGATAGATAGATAGATAGATAGATAGATAGATAGATAGATAGATAGATAGATAGATATAGAGAGACAGACAGACAGACAGACAGACAGACAGATAGATAGATAGATAGATAGATAGATAGATAGATAGATAGATAGATAGATAGATAGATAGATAGATAGATAGATAGATAGATAGATAGATAGATACGCTCAAAGTGACTGAGGTTCGCTAAGAAATCATTCGCATTCCAAAGTAACGCCTTACCGCCAACACTGCACGCACACACGCACGTGCACACACAAAGGCGCACACAATAAGAATGTTTGGAGTGGCTTCTTGAAATGCATGCCGTGCAAACGGGCTGCCATGAGAATCAGGCAGGCATGCAGCCTCGTGCGGAAACGTTCTCGCTTGGACTCTGCCGGTGACATGTTTTATAAATGGCCACCGCCCGCGGCGACTATAAAACGGTTCGCTTTTTTCTTGTTGCAACGTCTCTCCGGACAAAGGAAACATGTCCGCCGCTCTAATGAACGAGAGGCCATTTTTTAACAGGAATTGAAAAGCCCCCTGCTTAGTTCCGCGCAGAGATATGAAAGTAATTTTGGTTTTTCGTCTCACTACTCAGGAGAAGCCGTTGTTACAAGTAGCAAAGGCTACGCGAGACTGCCCCCTATCATCGCGCTTGTAAATACAAGGGGCAATAAGGACAGAAAAAATGACCCTCATTTCCATCAATTGTGAAGTCTGTAAAAAACCGCGGAGCTGTGGTTCTCCTGTGTTTCCCTTGTGATTTTCTGTTATTTTTGTGATATCTTGTGTGGGTGTCTGTCATTACGTTACAGCTGAAGCTCGATTGAACGAAACCCGATTATGCGAAGTTCCCGATCTGACGAAGAAATTTTCATTCCCCGGCAGATGCCCATAGGGTTGAATGATGAAGGATGCCCATAGGGTTGAATGATACAAAAGGGGGGTGTTTTCCTTGAAACTTTGGCCCTGACGGGTTTTTCTTTGAGCGTCCGCTTTTACGCTATCGCGTTACAAGATATAAGCGCCCTAACCACGGCCCTTGCTATATTTTGACGAGGCTGCACACCGCACCCATGCACGGAGCAACGGACCCGGCAGACGGTAGCACTCTTACGTACCGAATGGCGCCAGGGGCGGTGGTACTATCGTTATATCGTGGTTTGTGCGTAAGATAGCACTGATGATCTGCTCCCAACTTTCTCTCTCGGCCTGCTCGCGCAACCACTACATTCGTTCGCCGCGCCTTTGCGTTAGCCTGTCATTGCTTCGCTTGATTCGCTTTTTACCAACAGATAATGCGGGGGGAGTTCCGTACGATATGTTTGTGCTCCTTGGCCTCCACTGTCTGTGGAAAACGAGAATGGCAGTCAGACATGTTGATGTGGATGCCCGCTCGACGAGAGTCAACTTCATCGAAAGTATTGCGTATATTCGGGAAATATATCGTGCGCAGAGTGAACCACCCGAGTGGGTGGCTATTCTCGATGACTTAGTGAAACTCAAGAGATTTTAATATTGTAATGTTAGCCAAAGTGTGGTTGACATGTTTTAGCACGTACGTAGTATTCCTTTGTAATGCATGCAAGCAATAAAGAAAAAAAATTGCTTCGCTTGACTGTTTGGCCTCCATCGCCTGGACATAAAGGTCCCCATGTCCGGGCGACATTGGAGGCCCCATGTCCGCGCCGCCCTTCCGCTGGGCTCACGTGTTTTTTCATATACTCAGGCGTGGGTTGTCACAAAAAACAACGCCGTGGTAACTTTTAGGTGTCGCTATGCTACAATTTTCGATATCGAAGGACCGAAAAATTTCTCTCCCGATTTTGCGAATTTCTCATTTTAACGGAATAACTCGAGCGCGGTCATCACTTCGTTAAATCAGGTTTCAACTCTACTCATCCTGCGCGGAAAGCTCCGCGCCTTAAAGCTCCGTGATGTGCTCATTCCACTTCCCGTTGTCCCTGTTCTTTGCGAGTTCTCCACAGGCACTAAAGGCCCCAGTCATCCCTATGAACTTTCGGTACACCGTTTGCAGTACTGTCCATGGCCTGTTGCCCCGTGGAATTCGCGCCACGCAACACCTGGCGACGCAACGGTTCATCGGGCCGGGCATCAACAAGGACTTGCGTGCCTGGACGCGTTGGTGTCTTGTATGTCAGCAATCGAAAGCCCACAGACACACCAAGGCACCTCTCCTCTCGTTTACACCACCATCCAAACGTTTCGAAAAAGGTTCACATCGAAATATTAGGGCCATGGTCACCATCAAACGGTAACGCCTACCTACTGACCTGCGTCAATGGTTTTCACCCGCTGGCCATAGGCGTTTCCTATTCGCGACGTCCGTAGTGAAGCCATCGCCAACGCATTCGTCGCAGGCTGGGTTTGCCGCTACGGCGTTCTTTCAACTATTACCACCGACGATCGGGGACGTCAATTGGAATCGGCACTATTCAACAACATGTTGATCGGTCCTCCTCGGCACTTCCCGCATCCACACTACGGCGTATCTCCCAATTGCAAATGGTCTCGTAGAGTGCTTGCACACCTCCCTGAATACCTCGCTTAGGGCGCGGCCTAATGCTGCGCACTAGTCTACATTGCTACCATTGGTTCTCTCGAGTCTTCAGGCTACGTTGAAGCAGGACTTGCGCTGCACGCCTGCCGAGATGATTTTCGGCTCACAGCAACGCCTGCAGGGAGGATCCTTCGCCTCTTCCGTTTCATCACCGTGCCCTGACCCGGCCGACTACATCAACCGGCTGCGAGTTTTATTCCGCCAACTTCGTGCCCCTGAACAATCTGCCAGCACCGAACTACTTTTCACATTTCTGCAGAGCTGGCTACGTCCTCCTACGTATTCGTTGACAGTGACGCAGTAGGAAACCACTGCGACGCCCTTACGATGGTCCGTGCCGCGTAATTCTTCGTGCGGACAAACACTTCATGTTGGATTTAGACGGCGGAATGGACACCATCTCCATCGATCGCCTCAAACCCCCCTTAGTTGAGGTCTATTGCCTCAGTCACCGGATGAATTAGTGAACCGAGCGCCCGTTGAACTTCACCAGTCGTCATCACAACCTCAACTACCAACAGCCCCAAGAAAGTTATTCAGAGGGTTGTTGCGGCTACCTACACGGCTACCTCAATATCAGAGGGGGGGGGGGGGGGGGGGGCTCCTGTAGCAACATCGCCGACAATGAAGAAGAGAATGGTGGCCACACGGAGAACTCGGGACTGGAGGTCACGAGCGGCACGCGTGCCGAGCGCTTTCGGGCAGTCAGGTCCGCCGAGGCATCGCGATGGCTGGGCGGCCAGTCGTGCAGCAAAGTGTACTTGTTGGAAGTATGGCTCGGCGTAATCTCTGATTTAGTGCGCCACGCGTCCTTCAGTAATGAGCAAAACCAAGACAGCCCATTGAGGTCTGTCACCACTAAACATTCCCATGCCCATGTTAATGGCCTCAACGTCGCAACCACGCGAACTAGAGCGAAATAATCACACTCGGTGATGGAATGAGTTGAGTTAGGTGCTGCTGTAACGTAGCTTCATGATCGGTGCGAGCTGACGCAGGCTCGTGATAGACCCTCCCCACAGAGCGGTCCCCAGGAAGCTCTATGCGCAAATGCCCGCTCCCGACCTTTCGACACACATATATATTCCAGCAAACCGTTTACAAGCAACCAGTCCTGTAGGCGAGTGTTTCAAGATGCTCAACTGTTCAGGACTGGCAGGCAGCAAGTGAGAGTCTCGTTGCCGATGACGGTGCGGTCCAGGTTTGTGCTCGCACGAGCTAACGGGAGCTCTGGAACGCCTCCTGCCCATCGCCCGTTGTTAGCTCCCCGGTGGCCGCTAAGAGGGCGATGGAGGAGACGCACCGCGGCATAAGCAGATCCCTTTCCCCCTTGCTCCTCCATCTGGAGTAGCGAGCGGTGCTTTAGAACTAGTGTCGCCAGCTTATCTGCCAGCGATTCTTGTGTAGGCTACTCGGTGAACGTGGCCTGACTGTATGCGTGGTGCGCTTTGTTGCTGGACCTTTTGAACGCGTTCCTTTAACGAGCTTATGATTCGAAAAAGTGCGATCTGTATAGCGGCTTCTTCTTCGCTTTCGTCCCTTTTTTTACTTACATGGTGTCTGAATTATTGCAATTGTTCGAACAGGCAGAGCACCCCCCTTTCGTTTCCGTTCCTTTTGCAACGTCAGCACTGATGCCACATATTTCATAATCAGAAGTAAACTTACAACGAACAAGGTTACAGTGCAAGATAATAATAACAACAACAAAAAATACAGCGCCAGAAAACTAACAATGCACTGCGTCAGCGTAATTCAACACTACATGCACAGCCGATTAAAGCACGCCAATGAAAAGAAAGCGCAACACTTCGTAAAAATAGGAAGCTTGAAAGTTAAACCACAAAATCAATCTTGCAATTTCGTGTGTATTTTCATGTCGCGAGGTGGTTTCGGCTGATCAAACTTTTGACACACATGGTGGGCTGTGCTTTTGTTTTCAAATACCTCGTGGCGTCTTTTCCTTTCTTTTTTTTAACGATATATGCACATGTGTAGATATGAAAAATGTCTTCCTTCCGTAGAACTGGAGCGGGTAGTTTTTTTAACTGGCGCGGGCGTCAGGATGTCCGGAAGTAGCAACTATGTGAACAGGACGGAGGACGAATTGTTTCATTTGGCTCCTTACTAGCTTGTCCTCGCCAGCGACAGTAACTGTTTCCGTAGAGGAAATTGAAGGTCCTTTCTGCAACAATTGCCAGCAAACTTTCGCGAACCTTAACACCTATGAAGAGACTTACAGATAATAAGTAACCGATTACAATTACAATTACTTCCTTTAAAATGTAATTGATTACAGTGACCAATTGCAGCCCCAGAGAAGTAACTGACCCATTACAGAGAAGTAGTGAATTACTTTTGAGTTATTAACACGAAAGTGTTTTATGCCGGGGTCCACCAAGTACATCCGTCACGGATATGACGTTGATAAAATGGACGCCAACGGGTGAGAAAGAAAAAAAAGCAATAAAAAATCGAACCCACGACGTTGCGGCCGCGACGGCAAGCGCCCGACGCTCTACCGACTAAGCCAACTCGGGAGATGCTAGGCACGGCGCGAACGCGCCTTATATCTTTCACACATTCTCTTTCGCGGCGGGCGGAGCGGGGCGGTGCCGCCGTCTGTGAGAGGTGGAAAGAAGTAATGCTTCACGATCGACACTTACTAGCGCTTACTCCGAGATTGCAGGTGATATCGGAGGTCATGGTTAAAGCGTCTCGATACCAGAGAGGTAGACTGGCCGCGCTGGCGTCGCCGAGGCACCCTTGACGCAGTTACGTTCTTTGCCTTTGGATTCGTGTTAGCGTGCGTCGGCTCATCGGAGTAGTGCAGCTTCCACGTGCACGAACGGGATTTCTCTGCCGCCGACTGCTTCAAATGCGAGAGCACCGACTAACAAAACTGCTGCAATATGCGTTGCAGAAAGGACGCGATTTCGACGGGCGAATGTTGTGCCTTGGTGGAGCGAGAGCAGCGCCTGCGAGACAGAGGCCAGCGGGACGCACGCGTTTGCGGCTCAGGCTACGAACCTCTACCTCCCGCGTTGCTGAAGTGCAGTGTGTGTTATGTATGCATGAGCACAGGCGTCGGCTACCCATTACTAGAAAGCGCACACCGTGCCGTTTCTCTCCTTAATTGACGACGCTTTGAAGAAGTGCATACCGGGTACCAGTGTTGAGTATGAGCTTGTTGATATCATCCTTACGCGCGATTCACGATTCGCTGTGTCCAAATATATGTTCACACCGTCAGCTACCTCAACGGTTTTATCATGATCAAGGGCGTTAGTCGTCGCGATAGAGACATGCTGTCAACATGAGTGCATCCACGTCAAACGGGGCTATAGCTGCCAAACACGAATAGACATTATACAAGCTCTCATATATCATAAGCATTACTTCTGTGAAGACACGTTTCACTTTCGTGTTATACCGATTCCTATGACGGAGGGATCAGCCATGTTTTTTTCCTTCATTTTTTTTTGCCATAATACAATAACACAAGTTTACTTAAACTACAACGAACTATTGTGACTTGCATGGCAGAGAAAGCCGGAGGCTTGAGTGGAGGCTGGGAGTCTTACTGTGGCTTCTGTGATTTATTGCTACACGTTAACTTTCTACTGGAGTTGTTTTTCAAAGCTGTCGTCTCTGATTATTCCACGTTTACTCGTGAAGAATTCAGCTGCTACACTGAACACTCTCGCAATGCACGCGCTGGAGGGAACGGAGGTATTTTATTGTAGTGACACCTTACGCACCAGCTTGTAGTTTTTTCTATTCGCGTTAGTTTGCCTTGCGGCATCAATACACATTACACAAAATGGTGCAGCTGTGTTTCCTCCATGAAGTCCAGGAGGGACCTATGGTTCGGACCGTATATCCATCGCTGCAGGTCCGGAGGCCTGGTGTGCTGATGTCCTGCACGCCGCAGGTGGCGTCGACGAGCCGCTTGTAGCCCAGGGCATGTCCACAAGAGGTGGTTCAGGTCTGCGTCCCGCACCGGCGCAGGGCAAAATGGGCAGCTTGAAGTTGTGTCGGTGTAGCCCCACTTAGCGCGGATTGAAGGTGTCGCAGCCGCACTCACGCGAACTCTTCGGAGCGATACCTCCTCTTGACGAGTGAGTCCACTCGGGAAGTCATGACCACGCGGAGGTATGCGAGCTCGCGTGGTGCGCCGAAGATTTTCTTTGTGAATGTCCACAGTGTCAGAAGGTGGCAGCCGGAGCATAGGTAAGGGGTACATGATGGTTACAGGATGGCATGCGGCATGAGCCAGATCACTAGACCGGCGAATCCAACATACTCGAACAGAGCATGGATAAGCTGCAACACAACGATGAAATTGCACTGCTACACCCAGAGAAAAGTCTACGCGACGGAGTGCGCGCACCGCTTGCGTCGAGTCCGTGTAAAGGATCACACTTGATGGGTGTTGCATCTCGACGAGCGGTTGAAGTGCGGCAAGACCATCGCAGAGGGCAACTAACTCGGCTAGTACGGATGTAATCGGGGTGTCTAATGCATAAGAGCAGGTCTGGTTGGCATGTGGGTGAGATGGGCACACTAAGGAAGTGTGCAGTATAGAAGATGTCAACCCGGCGTCCACATATGCTCTTAGTTCCAGTGCCTGATGTGCCAAAGATAAAGAGCCGAGCGGTGTGCACCTTGAAATAGAGTTAACATTCACTTCTTGACGGATACATCCAAGTGGCTTGTTGGTGGTCACTTGGCAATGATCCCACGGTGGTACTGACAACGTAGGTTCGTCAACCAAAGGGGCTTTAGGGTTCATGTAATTCGCTAAGGCAGCAGCCGCAGGAACATTGCTGTGTTTTATCATCCTCGCCTGGCGTCTTTGGTGAATGAGTTCATCTAGCGTATTGAGCTGTGCTTCTGCCTGGAGTGTCCGAATCGGTGTGAACCTTGGAAGGCCTGTGATCACACGCATGGCTTCACGATTAAGAGTTTCCAATCGCGCCCATTCTGCTTTGGTGAAGTGCTGAAACTGTGCTTGTACACTAATCGAGGCTGGAATACGGAGCATACCAGTTGCCGTGCGATACGAGTTCGCGCTCCGCCACTGCGCTGAGCGATGCGACGAAAAAGATGAAGCATGCTGGAGGCGGTTCTGCGTGCAGACCGAAGCCAGAGTGAGGCCGATCGAGATGCAGAAAATTCTACCCCAAGGACGCGGATTGTAGATGTTTCCGTGAGAACACGACCATCAAGCGTCAGTCGTACAGGGTTCGGTCAAGCTTGCGGCAGCCCCACTTATTGGCAGTGCTCATGTAAGTAGTCTTTTCTTGTGAGAGCGTGAGTCCCACTGAAGTGCACCAGGCAAATGTTGCATCTAGTGCTGCCTGCAGTGCCCGCACTTGATGGTCCAGAGAAGAGTGAGTCGACCACACTGTCACGTCATCAGCATACATCAAAAATTTTAGGTCGGGAATGCTTGATAGCTTCCACGCCATCGGTAGTAGTGCAACGTTGAACAATATTGGCGCAAGCACAGACCCCTGTGGCACTCCACGCTGTGTGTTGAAGCGGCCGTAGCTGTTACCTAAGATGCGGACGGTAAAGGAGCGCTCTTGAAGAAAGGAATTGATGAATGCGCGGACACGACCAGGCAAGTGAATCCATTGAAGAACCTCAAGGATTGCTTCGTGGCTTACGTTATCATAGGCTCGATGTATGTCGATTGCAATCAAAGTTCGTACACGGTGTGAGCGGCCACCTATAAGCATCGCAGAGGAGAGGTACTCTAGGCCATCCTCGGTTCCAAGTTGTGACCGAAATCCGATCTGGGCGGTATGGTACCACTTCAAGTGTTCCAGCCACCATGTACGGCCCGTAGCCACCATTCGCTCAAGGAGTTTACATAAAGTTGTAGTAAGCGCAATTGGTCGCAGGTTTCCGAGAATGCCAGGGGGTGTGCCTTGTTTCGGGATGGCTACAACAACCGGATATTTCCATGACTCAGGGACTTCTCCCGATACCCAGACACCATTAAGAGTATCTAGAAGCCACAAAAGTGCCGGCCCTTCCATGTTTTCGTATACTTCACATGGTATCCCATCAACGCCTGGAGCTGTCCGAGGTTTAGCCTTGTCAATCGCCGCCAACAGCTCGGCCATAGTAAACGCTGACTCCATACCTTCGAGATGTTCGGCGCTTGGGACTGCTCCCGCCTGTGTCGGAATGAAGAACGGGCGTGTGAAGGCGGCAGGCGCACTGTCGAAGTTCGGATACAGGGATCTTGCAACCTCTGCTGCAAAGAGAGCAGGATCTTTCCCAGACGCCAGACACGCACTAGATACTGAATCGGGTGCTCGTGCACCTCGTTCCATCGCCCGAAAGGTACGCCAGATCGAATAGCTCGTAGAAGAAGGGCCGAGCGACGCACACCATTGCATCCAGTTGCTTCTAGAAAGACGCTTTTCATGTCTGCGAGCCACTGCAGTCAGTCGGTTGAGGTTGTACCGATCCACAAAAGAATCTGGAGAGCGGGAAAGAGCGTTCTCTGCACGACGACGATCTGCCCATAAGCGTAGCAGTTGTAAATCAGGTGTGGGGTGGCGCTCGTCGACCCAAGAAATCACGGTAGCGTTGGAAACTATAGTTCGAATGGCATCTAATGGATCCTCGCTAGCGGCCGCCGCAGTTGCTGATATCCACTCATTTAGCTTACAGCGGAATAAATCCCAATTCGTGACATGACATTTACGGCGCAAACCTTGTGTTCTATCCGTGTGCAGTCCTACGTGTATGGGGTAATGGTCACTACCCCAACAATCTGGTTCTTGTTTCCACCTGACTGATGCATGGCCAAGCCACCAAGTGAGGTCGGGAGAGTAAGCAGGAACACCCGCATGATCGCGGCGTCGCGTTGGTGCGTCTGGTGAGTTCAGCAGCTCGAATTGTGCGTCCACGAATGCTTCCATCACCATTTGACCCCTTTGACTCGTAGTAGGGTAACCCCAGGCCATATGCGGCGCATTGAAGTCCCCCGCCACTAATATTGGTCGACCAGAATACGCCTGCTGCAAATGTCGCAACCACCCGAGATTATTGTGCGAGTTCTGTCCACTGTATGGACCCACATAACAGGACACCAGGATCACGTCAGTGCAATGGAGTGGAACCAACACGGCAACCACTTCCTGCCACCGATTGTACCATTGTGTCAGGGGGATGGGTGACTGTGCAAATTTGGTGGTGACATACACGGCCACTTTTCCAGGGGTACAATCGGGAGCGCCGCAGCGCTTGTCTACGATAGAGGGGTCAGCATATGCGTTAAAACCATAGAGGCGCGTCAATGAATTGGTCTCCTGTAGAAGCAATGCCCACACAGACAGTTTGTTCATGCGCATGCGCTGATGAAGCTCGCCAACCTTTGTTTTCAAGCCGCGGCAATTCCATTGTAGAACACCAGGGAGAGACCGGTTGTTCACCTGGGAAGTCATTTTGGAAGATTAGCTGCTAACACCGCCGTTATGTTTTGCAGTTGTTTGGCTACAAACTGCAGTAGTTCCGTTGCGGACAAGGCACCATGGGAGACAGGCACAGGCTGAGACTGGTGACACTGAAGACGCTCCTGCTCACACGCTTGTGTGCTAGGGTGGTGTTCGGATGATCGAGTGGTGCGCTGACGTATTGCTGCACGACGCTGCGTCAGACGACGAACTTCTTCTTGCAGCGATGCCAAGCGTTGATCCAGCTCAGCCAAGGTGGGATCCGAGTCCATTTCCTCGTTTGAAGATGGCGTGGCCACATCTCGTTTATTTTTGGGACGTCTCTGTTTTAATGCCTCGCAGTATGTCAAGTGATTAGGAGGCGTAAGAACAGTTTCTGCTTGAGTGTCATGCTCGTCCTCTTCTTCTTCAAGTAGTGCAAAACGATTGGTTGTGAGCACTGCATTAGTAGCGCCTGGGTTTGCTGTCTTGGAGTTTTTGCGGTGTGCCTTGCGCTTAGCTTTCGTGGCTTGTTGCTTTGTGGGGCAAGCCTTGTCTGTTATTTCATGGTCATTTGATTTACACAAGCCACACTTATATGCAGGAGCATCGCCCGCTGCCATGTTGGAGTCAACTCCATACGGACACGACGAGCGCATATGTCCAGTACGGAAGCAACTGTAGCAATGAACCACTGATAGCCGGTAGGGACGAAATTGCAGTAAGCATCCATAGTAAATAATACGCTCGGGGGGAGTTGGAGGACCCCTCAGAGTGACGAGACACGTTCGACCTTTGCCCATGTAACGAGCACCAACCACTTGATGCGAGGCACAAGTTATACTCTTCACCAACTCCTCTGGGCTTTCACCCATATCCACGCCGGTGACAACATAGCGGCGAAGCTCGGTGCCCGACGTCAGATAGGCTTGTACGGGTACTGTTGTTTCTTCAGACGCGGCCACAGCCTGCAGCGTACGTAGGCGATCCACATCCTGGAGGGAACGCACCCAGACCGATACAGTGTTCGTGGATTTGTGGATGGCAAACCCTTGAAAGTTACTTGTCTTGAGACAGGAATTCAATGCCTGTTGAAGTGCACGGTTTGAGAACGATGCAACATCGAAGGAAGCTAGGGGCTTAACGGCCACTTTGTAAACAGGCCCCGAAGCACGGAACGCGGAGAACTCATCGTTAGGAGCAACACAACTCCGTTTAGACGCCGGAGGAGCCACCGACGCAGCAGATGCGGGAGACGAAGCGTCTATTCGGCGTTTTCCAGAGCCAGAGGCATTCGGTTCTTTATGCGTCGGTGTACAAGTGTCCATATCGGCAGTCGTTCCCTGAGCACAGCCCTGCGTTTCGGTCACTACTGAAGCTGCCTCACAGTTCAATGACATTGCTGTCGCACACAAGTGACGAACGACTGCTGGACGCGAGACGAACGCACCTTGTTGAGCTCGGGTCTGTCCGCCGCTGCTGCCGGAGGTTAGGCCTAAGTCCCACCTCGGTGTCTTCGTTGACCCGGGGCTACCCCCAGGGCATTCTGATGGCTTGCTGACCACTCGAAGAGGTGCTAGGAGTTGCCTTGATGCCACACATTGCGCAGGGATACGATAGCAAGAGTATAATCACAGAACGGTTCCGAAAACCACAGCGTGAAACGCTGTAGTTGCGCAGTGCTTCGATGCTAGTGTCTATGCGCTCTATGAAGACTCGAGCTTTGCTGTTGCTGGCACTCGGATAAGGCGTTGGAAGCAACGCCAAGGAAAAGGTGAAAAGTTGAAAGGCCAAGGAAAAGGTGAAATCCCCATCACACAGGACGAGGGGTCGCTACGCAGTGGTCGCATATTTTTCGGGACGAGAACTGCCGCAGAAGACTGGTTAGAACTTGATTTTGGAAAAAAAAAGTAATTGATTGCTGGTAATCAATTACAAGAAAAAGTGATTGAATTACCCAGAGCGTTATAGTTTCGAAAAAGCAAGCGATTATATTACAAAATAACAAGAAAATGTAATTGATTACTAGTGATCGGTTACTCGTAACGCGTTCAATGCAACTCCGCCTCTGAATAACTTGTGCTGAATCATATCGGTCCGCAAGACGCGGTAAGAGGGCGGAGACTAGCGGTGAAATTAACAATGAACTCACCTGGCAGTTGCCTGCATTTTGACGCATCTGTCCAACAACGTATACTCACTATAGGCGAAATGATTACCGAACGATGTAATGACTTTGAAATAGAAAATCATTTGACTATGTCGGCATCTAAGCCAGCAACTAGGTGCTTCCAGGTTCGGAAAAACCGAGGAGGTTTTGAAAGTTCCGATTAGGAACAGTCAAGCGCGTTCAACCGCAATCACTTGCAACGCGGATGCTTGCCGGTCCTATCACCGACGGCGTCCACGCAGGCTTGAAGAAGCAGCTTCCACTCCGGCCACGAGATTGGCGGTTGTCCGACTGCTTACAAGGAAACGGGAGGGCGAGTGACGGAAGCCATTCGGAGACTCAGGAAGAGCAATAAAAAATGTTTAGCGGACAAGAGGTGAGCCATGGAGTTTGTCTAATTGCTGTGGCGCATACCCGCTAGGCCAGTATTGGCAGCTTCTTTTTTAGTGGACTGGATGCGAGCAGTGGGGCTTGCCGAATTTCTCTGGCACATACTCGCTAGGCTAGTAATAGACAAACGTGGACAGTTGGCGAGTTGGTGCGGGGCATGGAATCGGCGACATGGCAGTGGCCTTTATCTCTTTCTTGCTGCTCACGCAGGCTTGTGTCGTGATCAAACCCTTTAACAAGGATGCTCCAGCTGATTCCACCGACGGCAATGCGTGCGGGCTTCGCGACACGGAAACAGGTTTGCGTTGGTTACTTCCAGCAACGATGGGTTTACAGAAATGCCCGGCGCCGACCGAATCGGACTTTTCATCGCTGTTCAGCTGCCAACAATGAACGCTGGGCGGTGCCGGCATGGCTGGTGACATACAGCTACAAATAGACCGCAGCGGCACATCTTCGACGGGGCATGGAACCGGCGACATGGCAGTGGCCTTTATCTCTTTCTTGCTGCTCACGCAGGTTGGTTTTTCGCACCATATTCATGGTTGATGTCATTTTGTGTCGCCGGCTCCGCCCAAGTGTTCCGTCTTTTTGCCTTTGAAGTGCTGACATCGTGAAATGTCGCGCAGTGATTCGCAGGCGGCAGTTCTTGGTGTTCCGGAGCGCTGCCTTTTATTTGTTAATTTTGTTATTGTGCGGGAGTGACGTTGAGCGAAACCCAGGACCTTCTAATGCACAGTGGAGCGCTTACTCGAAGGACAGTCTGGAATTTTTTTCCAAACTGTCGGCAATTGAGGAAAACCAAAAACAAAGCAATGCTGATATTGCCACGCCAACTTCTTGTTTTATTTTGATGTTTTTTGGGTTTGACCTGCAAGGACGGTTATCAACGCTCGAGGCTGTCCGCGAAGCAGTGTTCGAGAAGCTTCTCGATTGAAGTACATCGTTTTGTTAAGATTTCGCGCCGCACGCGAATGTTCCAGCTTTATCGAGAGATAACGCCGCCACCAGCGATATCGCTGGAAAGTTCGATAGCACCTGTATAAAAGCCGACGCACTTGACCGCTTGTCAGTTGGTCGACGGTCGAAGCTCTGTTCGCCGCTATCAGTGTATCGCTTTCAGTTTCTCGGCCACAAGTTCGGCCAAATAAAGTTTCATCCCGGACGTGCTGACTGCTGCCTTCTTCGACGTCACGACCACGTGACAATATAACTGAACTAAAAACACGCCTGGCATCGTTAGAAAAAAATGTCCCGAACCTAGAGGAATTGCGAATAGCAATACATAATATAAAGGAAAAACAGAAAGAAGACCAAGGTGCGATGTCCCTTGTTCTTCGGAAATTAAATGACCTTGAAAATCGGCAAAGGCGTGCGAATTTGGTCTTCTACGAGTTAGAGGACTCAGTGGCAGGTGAGACTAATGCTCAGGCTGAGGAGCTAACCCTTAATCTGTGCCGCACGAAACTTGGGTTCACTTCTGTGAACATAGAGCGTGCCCATAGAATAGGGTCATACAATGCCAAAAAAAAAACACGGCCAGTAATCGTCTGATTTGCTTCCTTTAAAATGCGTCAGCAAGTCTTGACGAAAGCGTATAACCTAAAGTGGACTGCATACGGCATATCTGAAGTTCACGTACAGTTCGAGAAAAAGGAAAGAAGCTTTGGGCATTCGCAAAAGACAATAGGAAGGAAGGTGAGAAACCCGTTTTAAAATTTGATACCCTATACCTGGGCGATAAACGATATCGAATTGAAAGCACTACAGGTGACGTAATTCAAATGTGACCATCGTCGCAATCTTTCGTGACGCATCAACTAAGACTACTTATAGTCAATTGCAGAAGCCTTAGAAATAAGGTTGATGATTTTCATTTGCTGTTAAGTTCTGTTCAGCCTGCAGTAGTATTAGGCACTGAATCATGGCTCGATGCCACGATCCTTGATAGAGAATTGTTTCCCCTTGGTTATCACTATTTTAGGCGGGACCGTGAATCTAGGGGAAGTGGTGTATTTATTCTTATAAGATCAGACTTGCCTTGTTTTCGAGTTGTTTGTGATTTGGAATGTGAATCTGTATTTTGCAAGTTGCGGCCTGATAATGGTGAATGTTTTCTTATTGGCTCTTATTATCGACCACCTGGTGCCTCTTGTCTGCAGTTTGCTCAATTGACTACTTTGCTTGAGACGGTTCAGTGTGATTACATATTGGGAGGAGATTTTAACCTTCCCGGTTTAGACTGGGGGTCAAGTAATTTTCTGGCAGGTGGTGCAACAGGTGGTTTATACGCAGCCTTCTTTGAATTTATGCATGAAAATAGTCTGCATCAGTTGGTAAAAGATCCTTCACATAATGATGACACTGGTAACGTGCTTGATTTAGCAGGGACAGTTGGGCGAGTTGGTTGAAGTTCATCTTTAAAAGGCGCGAAAAAGACCACAACGGACAGGTAGGAAGAAAGCGCGTCGTCCTGTCTCCTTCCTACCTGTCCGTTGTGGTTTTTTCGCGCCTTTTAAAGATGTGCTTGATTTGTTGCTTTGTGATGCACCGAACATTATATCAAACATATGCGCTTTGCCCGGCATAAGCGATGATAATGTTATTGTAGCGGACGCTACATTTCGAAATGTGTGTGTATCAAAAAAAGCCCCTAGAACCGTGTATGCAAACAGGGCTAACTACGCTGCACTAAATTTATCTCTTGGATCTTACTTTCCCACTTTTGACGCATTGGCAGATGAGTTAAACGGGGAAGAGTTATGGGGTGTACTTAAAAAGAAGCTTTTGAAACTGCGAGATAAATTTATTCCCCTTTGAACACTCTCTTCCAAAAGTTCAGAAAGATAAATCGGGGTTTACCAGGCAACTCAGTTCTTTATTACGAAAAATCAGAAGAATCAATCGTCTCAGCGAGACTGAGAATTCGTATAGTCGCTATATAGAGCTACTTGAGCTAAAACGTAGCTTTAGAGAGCTCGCTGGATCAGCCAAACAAACATACTTCGCTAACGTAGGCCAGAGGCTGGTTGACGATCCGAAGGAATTTTGAAAATACGTTAAAAGAAACGGTAAAGATGACACTTCTGTTCCACATTTGCACTGGTCCGACAGAATTATTAATGATGATTCAAGTAAGGTCGAAATTTTTGTTAATTACTTTTCATCGGTGTGTCAGTATATTCTTTCAGATACCAGTGTAGTTAGGAATGTTGATTTTTCTGTCCAAGTCGACAAAATGTCTGAGGTTGCGTTTAGCGCGACAGGAGTCGAGAGATTATTGCAAGGCTTGAAACACACAAAAGCGAGTGGTCCGGACGATATCCCGGCATCGTTTCTTATAAACTGTTCGGGCATTCTGTGTTTATATTTATGTCGTTTATTTCAAAATTCCTTAAATGACAGCATTGTTCCTGGGGACTGGAAGCTGGTCCGCGTGGTGCCACTTCATAAAAGTGGACAGAGAGACAGAGTTGAGAATTATAGGCCAGTATCTTTAACTAGCATTGTATGCAAAGTTATAGAACACGTGATTTATAGCAGCATCATGTCTCACCTTGTTGCCAATAACCTTCTTCATCCTAGTCAGCATGGGTTCCGGCAGGGTCTTTCTTGTACAACGCAATTGGTAGAATTTACTCATGACCTTGTCTCGGCTGTCAACAAGCAGCAAAATGTTGACTGTATATTTCTGGATTTCAGAAAAGCTTTCGACGTTGTTACGCATAATCTCATGATCGCTAAACTTCGACATTACAAATTGAATGATAGGGTTATTGCTTGGATAGCTGAGTATCTTCGCTCAAGGCAGATGTCTGTAGCTCTCAACGGTTGTTCCTCTAAACATGTTCCTGTGACCTCAGGTGTACCACAGGGATCAGTCTTAGGTCCGCTTTTATTTTTGTTATTCATAAATGACATCACTTTGGGTATCACATCATTATTTAGAATGTTTGCAGATGACTGTATAGTATATAGGGTCATCAATAGCGATTTTGACAAACAAGCACTGCAAAACAATTTAGATTTAATTACTGCGTGATGTGAAAAATGGAAAATGTCGTTGAATGTGAAAAAAGTGTCCACGTCACCTTTACCAGGAAACTCTCGCAGTGCAGCAATCATTACACGATTAATAACGCTAATCTTGAACAAGTCACAGAATATAAATATCTAGGTGTATTTTTCACTGCTGATTTGAGGTGGAATAAACATGTCACTTATGTTAGGAACAAGCCTGTAGGAACATTGAGTTTTCTGAAACGTAACTTCAGTAGTTTACCACAGAAACTTAGGGAGCAGCTGTATTTTACACATGTCCGCAGTATACTGGAGTATGCGTGCGTCTTCTGGGACCCATATACTAAGGAACTTGTAGATAAACGTGAAAAGTGCAGAATAGAGCAGTTCGATTTGTCCTAGGAAATTATGACAGGATGCTTAGTATCACAGATAGCAAAAAAAAAAAACATTAAATTGGCATCTTCTTGAACACCGTCGTCGAAGCCTCAGATTAAAATTCCTTCGTAGCATTTATCATTCGAGAACAGGGATCATCAGGCGATTGTATTTTCAGCAACCCAACTATGTTTCTCAAAGACTTCTCA
The DNA here is from genome assembly GCF_013339695.2 of Rhipicephalus sanguineus. Lineage (NCBI taxonomy): Eukaryota > Metazoa > Arthropoda > Arachnida > Ixodida > Ixodidae > Rhipicephalus > Rhipicephalus sanguineus. The sequence goes on from NC_051183.1 coordinate 147,739,249, forward strand.
GATCACCACTTAAAAATACGTGATATTCCTTGTAGCGGTAACGTTTTTCGCTACTCTTTCCTTGTTCGCACTATAAGAGATTGGAACACTCTGCCACCGGAAATTGTCTGTCTTTGTTCAAATGACGATTTTTTACATGCTTTATGATTATATTTTTGTGTGCTTGATTATATGTACTGTACCCTCGCTGCTGTAACGCCCTATGGCGAAGCAGGTGCCTAATAAATAAATAAATAAATAAATAAATAAATAAATAAATAAATACAATTCATATTTGAAAAATTCGGTAGATCCCACGTACCGTGGGAGTCGATGTTTAGCGAAGCAAGCGGCGGGTAGGTGACTGTGGCGTAACTTTTTTGCTGAGCGACACGTTACAAAATGGCGCTAAAGATTTGTATAAATTATATACGCACACTTATATATGTTGAAGAGCCGCATATGTGTTATATAACTAGTTGTTTACGGTTGGGTAACGCTGCCAATGGCAACGTGGTATTACCAACACCAGAAGCGGTAAGCTGATATTGTCACGTGGTCGTGACGTCGACGAAGAAAGCAGTCGGCGTTTGCAGAATGAAACTGTTTATTTGGCCGAACTTGTGGCCGGGAAAATGAGAACTAGAGCTACAGCAATACACGCTGTACAATGATAGCGGCGAACAGGGCGTCGTCCGTCGATCAACTGACAAGCGGTCAATCGCGTCGGCTTTTATACAGGCAGTATCGAACTTTCCAGCAATATCGCTGGTGGCGGCGTTATCTCTAGACAAAACTGGAACATTCGCGTGCGGGGCGCAATCTTAACTGAACGATCTACTATAGACGTGAAGCTTCTCGAACAATGCTTCGCGGACAGCGTCGAGCGTTGATAACCGTCCCTGCCGGTCAAACCCGAATACATCAAAACAAGACAAGAAGTGGGCGTGGCATTGCCCCCCTCTGAAAAAGCATCGTCCCGATGCTTGTGAAAGAACATAGAAGAGAGAAAAAAACAAGTGCATACAATAACAAAGGCAGAAAAATAGAGTCCCCAGGTTCTCTAACGCGCAAAAAACGGCTTAAGGCGCACGACATGGACGACTTCAGGTCGTGCGCGGCGTCGCTGGGAGTTCGTAATGCCGTCCGGGATCACCTCGTAGTCAAGAGCGCCGAGGCGTCGAAGAACCTTGTATGGCCCGAAGTATCGCCGAAGGAGTTTTTCGCTAAGCCCACGTCGGCGTATCGGCGTCCAGACCCAAACACGGTCGCCGGGCTGGTATTCCGCGAAGCGTCGTCGAAGATTGTAGCGACGGCTGTCGGTGTGCTGCTGGGTCTTGATGCGCAGGCGGGCGAGCTGTCGAGCTTCTTCGGCACGTTGTAAGTAAGCAGCGGCATCGAGGTTTTCTTCGTCGGTGACGTTGGGTAGCATGGCGTCGAGCGTCGTCGCCGGGCTCCTTCCGTAGACCAACTTGTACGGCGTCATCTGCGTCGTTTCTTGGACGGCCGTGTTGTATGCGAATGTCACATACGGAAGGATGGCATCCCACGTCTTGTGTTCGACGTCGACATACATGGCCAACATGTCGGCGATGGTCTTGTTTAGCCGCTCGGTCAGGCCATTTGTCTGTGGGTGGTACGCTGTGGTCCGGCGGTGGCTTGTTTGGCTGTATCTCAGTATTGCCTGAGTTAGGTCAGCAGTAAACGCCGTACCTCTGTCGGTGATGAGAACTTCTGGGGCGCCATGACGCAGGACGATGTTCTCAACGAAGAACTTCGCTACCTCGGCGGCACTGCCTCTAGGCAGGGCCCTCGTCTCGGCGTAGCGTGTGAGGTAGTCTGTAGCTACGACGATCCATTTGTTTCCGGTATTGGACGTCGGGAACGGCCCCAGTAAGTCCATCCCGATTTGCTGGAACGGCCGTCGAGGTGGCTCGATAGGCTGCAGAAGTCCGGCTGGCCTAGTGGGCGGTGTCTTGCGTCGCTGACAGTCCCGGCAGGTCTTCACGTAACGAGTGACGTCGGCGGAAAGGCGCGGCCAGTAGTACTTCTCCTGTATTCTTGCTAGCGTGCGAGAAACACCCAGGTGTCCAGCCGTCGGGTCGTCGTGCAGAGCCTGGAGGACCTCTGGCCGCAATGTCGAGGGTACCACGAGAAGGCAATCGGCTCGAAGCGGTGAGAAGTTCTTCTTTAGGAGAACACCGTTGCGCAAGAAAAATGACGCCAGTCCCCGCGTGAATACCTTCGGAACAACGGTGGTCCTGCCCTCGAGGTATTCCACAAGGCCCCTGAGTTCTGGATCCGTTCGCTGTCGTTCGGCGAAGTCGTCGGCACTTATGATTCCCAAGAAGGAGTCGTCCTCCTTGTCGTCCTGCGGCGGTGGGTCGACGGGGGCGCGAGACAGGCAGTCAGCGTCGGAGTGTTTCCTTCCGGACTTGTAAACGACGGTAATGTCGAATTCTTGAAGTCGTAGGCTCCACCGTGCGAGGCGACCTGAAGGGTCCTTCAAGTTAGCTAGCCAACACAATGCGTGGTGGTCGCTCACAACTTTGAAGGGCCTGCCGTAGAGGTAGGGGCGAAACTTGGATGCAGCCCAGATGATCGCTAGGCACTCCTTTTCTGTTGTGGAATAGTTCGTTTCTGCCTTTGATAGCGACCGGCTAGCATAACTGATGACCCTTTCCTGCCCGTCAGTCTTCTGCACAAGGACGGCGCCGAGTCCTACGCTGCTTGCGTCGGTGTGGATTTCCGTATCGGCGTATTCGTCGAAATGTGCTAGTATGGGAGGCATCTGAAGGCGTCGTTTCAGTTCTTCAAATGCTTCGATTTGCGCCGTTTCCCACTTGAATGGCACGTCGGTCTTCGTGAGGTGAGTTAGCGGTTCGGCGATTCGTGAAAATTCCTTGACAAAGCGCCTGTAGTAGGCGCACAAGCCGAGAAAACGGCGCACGGCTTTCGTGTCGGTGGGGGGCGGGAAGGCAGCGATGGCAGCTGTTTTCCGCGGGTCTGGGCGAACACCACCCTTGCTGATCACGTGACCCAAAAACAGCAGCTCCTCGTATGCAAAGCGGCACTTTTCAGGCTTCAAGGTGAGGCCAGAAGTCTTGATTGCTTGTAGTACAGTGTCAAGGCGCCGGAGGTGTTCGTCGAAGCTTGAGGCAAACACAATGACGTCGTCCAAGTACACAAGGCAAGTCTGCCACTTCAGTCCAGCCAGCACGGTGTCCATAACGCGCTGGAACGTCGCAGGTGCCGAGCAAAGACCAAAGGGCATAACCTTGAACTCGAAGAGGCCGTCTGGTGTTATAAAGGCAGTCTTCTCTCGGTCTCTCTCGTCGACTTCGATTTGCCAATAGCCGGTCTTGAGGTCCATCGACGAAAAGTACCTCGCGTTGTAGAGTCGATCCAGGGTGTCGTCTATCCGTGGGAGAGGGTAGACGTCCTTCTTCGTGATTTTGTTCAGGCGGCGATAATCGACGCAGAAGCGTAGGGTTCCGTCTTTCTTCTTCACTAGCACCACGGGTGACGCCCATGGACTCTTCGACGGCTGGATGATGTCGTCGCGTAGCATTTCGTCGACTTGTTTCTTTATGGATTCGCGTTCTCGCGTTGAAACTCTGTACGGGCTCTGCCGGAGTGGCCTGGCATTTTCCTCTGTTATGATGCGATGTTTTGCGACTGGGGTCTGGCGGATTCTTGACGATGACGAAAAGCAGTCCCTGTATTTCAAGAGCAGGGTTTTGAGCTGTTCTTGTTTATGCTTCGGAAGGCTAGGATTAACGTCGAAAACTGGTTGAGAAGCTTGGTTCGTCGGTGTTGGCTCGGAAGAATCGGCGATGGCGAAAGCCATCGACGTAGTCCGTGATTTCTTCGATGTAGGCGACTGTCGTGCCTTTGTTTACGTGCTTATACTCGTTGCTAAAGTTTGTGAGCATCACTGTTGCTTTGCCTCCCCGCAACTCTGCTATTCCTCTTGCGACGCAAATCTCGCGGTTAATCAACTGGTGCTGGTCGCCTTCAATGACGCCTTCCAGGTCTGCTACTTTCTGAGAGCCGACGGAAATGATGACGCTGGAGCGAGGGGGAATGGTGACTTGGTCTTCCAGCACATTCAAGGCATGCTTCCCTGGCGGCGTGTACCGCGGTAATGCTTTTTCTGTAGATAGTGTTATCGACTTCGATCTGAGGTCGATGACTGCACCATGAAGGCCTAAGAAGTCCATACCAAGGATGACATCTCGGGAGCAATGCTGAAGGACTACGAAGCTTGCGGGATAAATCCGGTTGTTGATGGAGACCCTCGCTGTGCAGATTCCTGCCGGCGTTACTAGGTGACCTCCCGCTGTGCGGATTTCGGGGCCTTCCCAGGCGGTCTTGACTTTCTTCAGCTTCGTCGCGAATGGTCCACTGATGACGGAATAGTCGGCTCCAGTATCGACGAGAGCGGTGACGTTGTGGCCGTCGATGAGAACGTCGAGGTCACTCGTTCGTCGCCTACCGTTTCGATTTGGTCGCGGCGTCGGATCACGGCTACGTCGGTTTGTCCCGCTGCTTCGTCGTGGTGTCGTCAGGTCTTCTTCGGGCCGTGAAGTTTCGACGTCAGGGCTTCGTTCGGCTTGCGGCGTGTTCTTTAGATGTCGTTGCAGCGTTGTCGTCGGCGGCGGAGGATCTTCGGTATTTCGTCGTACAGCAACCGCACCTCCATCGGTTGCTGCCCTTAGTTTTCCGGATACGGGCTGGGTGACCGGCCTCGCGTTGGGCCAGTGTATGGTCGGCGTTGGGGGGAGACGTAGCGGCCTGGCGACGGCGAACGGGAAGGTTGTCGGGGCGTCCATTGCGTTCCCGCGAGGTAGTCGGCGATGTCATGTGGTCTTTCCCCTCGCTGTGGACGCGGCGCGTCGATGGCGAACCCACGCAGTCCCATCTGTCGGTACTGGCAGCGGCGGTAAGTGTGGCCAGCTTCCCCGCAATGGTAGCAGAGTGGGCGGTGGTCGGGGGTGCGCCAAACGTCGGTCTTTCGGGGGGCGCAGCGTTGTCCTGTCGGCGGGCGGTATGGCGTCGGTGGTGGTGGCGGCGGTGCCTGGCGGCGGAACTGCTGCGGCGACGCGGCGTCTTGACGTGGGCGAGGGGGTGGGGCGTTGCGTCGGGCTGCAGCAGCATAGCTCATTGCTTCCGGCTGAGCCTGCGGTGCTTCGGGAATTCCAAGCGATTGCCGGACTTCCTCGCGGACAACGTCGGCGATTGAATGCACTTGATGCTGCGGCGAAGGTAACAGTTTGCGCAGCTCTTCCCGCACAATCGCTCTGATGGTGTCACGCAGGTCATCAGACTGCAGCGCCTGAACCTCCCCGTAGGTCGTCGTAGGAATGCGGCGGTTGTACTGCCTAGTGCGGATTTCTAGTGCCTTTTCGATTGTGGTGGCCTCTGAAAGGAATTCCGAGACCGTCTTCGGCGGGTTGCGCACAAGTCCGGCGAAGAGTTCTTCCTTCACTCCCCGCATCAGGAAGCGAACTTTCTTTTCTTCGGACATGGCTGGATCGGCATGGCGGAATAGTCGAGTCATTTCTTCGGTGTACAGTCCGACGTTTTCATTGGGGAGCTGTACACGGGTCTCGAGAAGGGTTTCAGCCCTTTCTTTCCGGATGACGCTCGTGAAGGTGTTGAGAAATCCGGTGCGGAAGAGGTCCCATGATGTTAGCGTGGACTCTCGATTCTCGAACCAGGTCCTTGCGCCATCTTGAAGGGCGAAGTAGACATGGCGTAGCTTCTCGTCGCAGTCCCAGTTGTTGAACGTGGAGACTCGGTCGTATGCCTCCAGCCAGCTTTCTGGATCCTCGCATGGTGATCCGCGGAATGTCGGCGGCTCCCTCGGTTGATGCATGACGACCGTTGTAGGCGCCACAGCGGTTGTCATTGTGGCTGTTGTCTTCTTCGTTGTGATCCTGGTCTTGTCCGGTAGGGGTCCGTATTGTGGGGGTAGTCCTTCCAGTCTGCGGCTGGCTCGACTGCCGCTGATGGTGTCGGTGTCTTCTTCGCGACGTGGGCTGGGTTCAAGGCTTGTCGGGGGCGTCCGGAACATGAACGAGCAGCACCTCCACCAGATGTCACGTGGTCGTGACGTCGACGAAGAAAGCAGTCGGCGTTTGCAGAATGAAACTGTTTATTTGGCCGAACTTGTGGCCGGGAAAATGAGAACTAGAGCTACAGCAATACACGCTGTACAATGATAGCGGCGAACAGGGCGTCGTCCGTCGATCAACTGACAAGCGGTCAATCGCGTCGGCTTTTATACAGGCAGTATCGAACTTTCCAGCAATATCGCTGGTGGCGGCGTTATCTCTAGACAAAGCTGGAACATTCGCGTGCGGGGCGCAATCTTAACTGAACGATCTACTATAGACGTGAAGCTTCTCGAACAATGCTTCGCGGACAGCGTCGAGCGTTGATAACCGTCCCTGCCGGTCAAACCCGAATACATCAAAACAAGACAAGAAGTGGGCGTGGCAATATGTAGAGTACGTGTCCCGAGAACGCACGCACGTTTCACGAACCCGTGTGCATGTGTGCAAGAAGTTCTTGACAGTTCTTGAACAAGGGCATCATCACCGTGATCAGTGAGCACCAGCAGCTGGTCATGACTTGTTATAGGATCCGGTCGTGATCGTGGTGACGAGGGGTCCATGTGTAGTGAAGTATGTGGTATAGTAGAGCTGTTGGAATTCGTGGATGCCTCGGTCATTTCGTCGACAAATTGTCTGTCGACAGAGCCGGCGACATGTCAGAACCTGAAGCCATCTTTCGCGTTGGTGAGGTATAGGCCGTCGAGGCTGGTAGGCCTGGATAGTGCTACGTAGACCAACGTCAGTGGATGGTGTTTGTCGTATTTGTAGACTACCTGGGCGTATGTGGCCTACGTAGCCTAGTCTACAAAGCGGCTGTCAATCAATCTGGCATCATCCTCGGTCAGCATGAGGCCATCGCCCAGCCTCGTAAGAAATGAAGAGGACACTGCGTCGTTCTGGTGGACTAAGTGAACTTTACGGTGCGGTGCTGTGGATATCATATGTAACTTTCGTTAATGTATTCCTCCGGGGTCGAGCAACGCTTCAATATAGCTTGCTGAATCAATCATAGGAATACAAACGTAATGTTTATTAGACTGCTATAAAAGCGGAGCCAACACTGGAACTACAGATGTTAATCTGATATGACGCCTGTATCGTAGGAGTAGACATCGTAGGAGTATCATGTGGTGTTTATTGCTTTCTTGTAAAATTAAATAGCCAGCACCACAACCACAATTGACGTTGCACCGATATTACGCCTGCGTAGGCTGTTTTTACAAACCAATTTATAGACCTGGCGTGGCTCAGTGGTAGAATACCTGATTGCCACGCAGGATGCTTGGGTTCGACTCCTGCTGGGATCCTAATTTTCATTCTTTCCATTCGTTGAGTCAACGCTGCCGATGTTGGTTTCCCGTAACGCTCTAGCATTTAAGTTAACAATATCTGTTCTCGCCGTTTCTGGGTAGTATAGACTGTCAATCACCTGTGGCGCATACCCGTACACCGCGGCCCGTGGTAAACGGGTATGTGCCACACGTGTCTAGTGGAAAGGGTTTGACGACGTACGCGACAAGATTTTAACGTTGTTCATGTCATGACCCGGCAGTCATATTCGTCAAATCCTCTTACCCTCCCATACAAATTTTGGTCTACACCAAGTTAAGGAGGCGATCATGAGAGCACCCAGACGTAGGCGGCTAGATAGATAGATAGATAGATAGATACGTAGATAGAAACGCCCGAAATGCCAGAAGTTCGCTAAGAAATGCTTCGCATTTAAGAAGCGCGAAAGAACAAGAAGGCAGAGAAACAAAGGGGACATCAAGACGCGCTGCTGGCAACTGAAGTTCAGTCGAAAGCGTAGAAGGATGCACACACGCAGTCAGAAAAAATGCACGACTTAGTGGAAGCTGCGCTGCGGCCAAGGCTGGGTCACAGCAGAGCTGGTGGGCACCTGGCTGGTCCTGGCTTGGCTAGGCTTTTAGCCTCTCACCTCTCTCTTTCCCCACCCTTTGCTATGTTATATTATACATGGCTATGCTTGCACTCGCGAAGAGAAATTTTTCGCCAAGTATTTCTATCTTTCTCCATTTTTAACTATTTTTATTTCTCTCTCGTTCTCTCTCTCTGTACTCGTTATTGAATACCACGCCGCAGAGATTGGCGCACGTGTTCTGGGAGCGAAGCCGAAGACGACAATAAAGAAGAGAGCGCGTGCTGGTTCATGATGATGATAATTTTCTATCAGCGACACACGGCGGCCAACCTCGAGCTTAACAGCTCTGCTGTAAAAACTCCTAGCGCGTACGTGCCTCAGGAATTGAGCAAGCTCCGCTACCCACCACATGTCAACTAAAAAGAAAGAAGTGGTCCGCAGGCAAAAACGTAGGCGCCACAGAAATTGGTCACATCCTATTACGCCGGTGAAATGTGCTTACGTGTTCTGGTAGCGAAACAGAAGAGGAAGAAGAGGACGGCAATGAACATAGAGTTAATATACTGACTCTGGAGGAAAAGCTCCCCGTAGGGCCCATGCATTGAAACCTATAACCGCATGGGTTCCGCCATGATGGAACAAAACAAACGTTGCCAGACCCTGGGAAGTTCGCTATATTTGACGGTAGTAACCAGTTTTAATCTACCAACCTAAGCCAGCTACGCGCTGTTGGCGCTATGCCAGGGAACATCAGCTTTGTTTTGATGCGTGAAGCCATATGTCAGTGTAGCGTTGTCTGTGCAACTGGCTGGCCCGATTGATAACAGTTAAAATTTCCACCTGTTTGCACATGGTTTTTACTAGGCACGCCCTACGAATAATGCATTACGAATAAAGTTTCTCCGTTCGCTGGCACAAGGGTCACTCGACAGATTCGCAGCTCGAAGAAAAGTGCGTAGGTCATGGTCGCGCGGTGCTTCGACTTGCAATGATGAGGCACCTGTCTCCGCGTTCTTTTTCAGCTCATTGCTGCCGTACTTCAGCGTAGAGAGCCAACAAGCAGAAAAATGTCGATTGCAGGATGCAGCGGCGAATGTGACTGAGACGTCACCCGAAAGCTTCAATCAAAACTAAAGATACACGCCACACGAAAATTTATCGCCGTTAAAGAGAAAAAAAAAATACTTCGGTCGCGTCTAGTTGGTACATAACTTTCAGTGCTTGTCTCATCTCTTGTTTGCCGTCCGTCTTGGTTTGCACTGAAGTTTTCAGCTTGAAAGAAAAAAGGACTGTCACATGAAGCTGAGTGCTACGTGGCGATAGAAAACGCACACAACGGGACGCTATGACAACTACGAGATACACGACGTAAATGCAGTTTCAGGGTCTTTAACAGGACGCGCAAACCGGCGCAATCGGCCGCGAGCGCACTCTTGAGTGTTGAATTTATTTTGGTGTTGATAGTGGCGCCATCTAGTAAACCAGCCTTTCCGCGCACAGTAAGTTGCATAAATAGTCGTGTTCTTTCGTAAAAGTATTCAAAATGAACACAAAACAATATCCAGGTGTTTTTAATTGTGCAAATGCTTCTTTTGGATTGATATGTGATGACAAGAATGACAACGTTCCAAGATGTCAGCGTTCTTGTGGTTAGCAGTCTCGCGGCCCAGCTTTTCCTCTAGAGTCAGTATAATTAACTCTATGGCAATGAAGCAGAGAGCGTGTGCTGGTTCATGATGATGATAGTTTTCAATCTACGACACACGGCCAACCTCGAGCACAACAGCTCTGCTGTAAGAACAAGATTAAAGAAATACACAACCGCAGAATGAGTATGCATATGGCAAAAAATAATAAATAAACACAAGAAATCACACCATCTCCCGCTAAAGGCGACCATGAGGCGACGCGAAGCAGCGTTTCGGCACGTCGAGCCCGCGTTTCAGAGGGGGAGGGGAGAGAGGAGAGGGAAAGTGGAGAGGGACAGTTGATAGGGGGGAGAGGATGTATTTAGCGGAAAAGTGGAGAGGGGGAGCAGAGAGGGACAGTGGAGATGGAAGGGGAGAGGGGAAGTGGAGAGCGGAAGTGGAGAGGGGAAATGGGGATAGGAGGTGTGGGGAGAGGGTCTGCGCATGCGCTGTAAGGGTAGTCACGCCGCACACCACCACCACCACCGGATTGAACTCCGCCATAAGATGCTTCGCATCTAAAAACGCCAAGCACGTTTAGGCCGTCCGAATTCGGGACATCAGGGTATTCCACCTCACGGCTAAATAGCGCCGCCAATTAAAGGACAGCTGATGCACAAAATGCTTTCGGGATAGGGGCGGCTTCAACAATTTCTGGAGTCCTTTGATCTCGGTTTGAAAAGAAAATGCACGTTTCCTTAAAGAAAGGCTGACACCTGCAGGCATGACAATGAGGAGATAGGCACAATAGCTTGTCAGTCGTCAGAGACCTCTGGTGCTCATGCAGGCGTACGAGGGGGCATCTAAAAGTTTTAATTTTAATAAAAAAACTCATAGGGATAATTGAATGGAACCTTTTGTACATAATCAGTGTCACTGCCATGCATACTTGTGCAAGTGTAAAATCTTTATCTGAAGTAGCTTTATTTCCACACGCTGTAGAATTTATGAACCTGTACGATGAGCCGAATTGAAGCTCAAAGTGTCATAATGTTCCTGGGGTGCTATGCAGGATGGCCCGAGGTTCTCGGGCGCACGAGTTTGCTCCGAGCTCGCACTAAGGCGGTCAAGATAGGAAGACAGTGCGGAGGACGCGATAGCAGCGTTGATAAAAACAGCTACAAGAACGAGCATGACGTCACAAACGCATGTGCGGCATTTGCGGCGGTTTTCAAAGGAACACTGGCAAACTTGGCCGACCCTACGCTGACACAACTCTTGGAATACATTAATGCCATCTGGAGTGGCCGGATGTCGGTCCCCCCAGAGTGGAAAACAGCCCTGGTCACATTCATCCCCAAACCAGGTAAACCAGTAAACACAGACAACCTTCGCCCCATTTCTCTAACATCTTGCGTGGGCAAGTTGATGGAAACGATGGTGCGGGACAGACTTTCGGAATATCTAGAGCAGAAGGGGGCCTTTGCTCCTACCATGTTCGGATTCCGTCCTCATAAATCGGCACAGGATGTACTCCTGCAACTACACCGAGAGGTCATCCAACCGGTGGTGATGAAATACAACGACAGGGTCATCTTAGCCTTAGATCTGAAGGGGGCCTTTGATAACGTTAAACATAGCGTCATTCTCGAACACCTCAGTGACACCGACTGTGGACAGAACACGTTCAATTACGTCAAGGACTTCTTATCGGACAGAGCCGGCCTGATCCGCATAGAAAACTCAGAATACGGACCGTATCAAATGGGTACTAGAGGGACACCGCAAGGGGCTGTCCTTTCTCCCATCCTATTTACTATCGCCATGATGCATCTACCACGTCAGCTGGCGGGCATAGAGGGCATTCGCCACGCCCTCTATGCAGATGACATCACGGTTTGGGCAATACAAGGGAACTTGGGTAATATTGAGGACAGCCTGCAACAAGCTGCAGAAATTGTACACACCTACGCGGCGCGCTGCGGGCTCCAATGCGCGCCCAACAAGTCTGAATTCCTTCACATCAGACGCATGTCTAAAGACAACACAGATATCTCCATCACGCTTCCTACGGGCCCAATCAGACGAGCGGAAGAGATTAGGGTCCTTGGCCTATACTTTCACCAACAGCTCTGAATCGACACAACACTGACCAAACTTAGGAAAATAGGTGACCAGGTGGGTCGCATGATCCGCAGGGTCTCCAACAAGAGGGGGGGACTTCGGTGCAAAGATGCGTTGCGGCTGGCGCACGCTTTTGTAACCAGCAGGGTCATGTACTCCGTCCCTTACCTCTACCTCCGCAAACATGAGGAAGAAAAAATCGAAGCACTCATTAGGAAGACGTTAAAGAGGGCTCTTGATCTTCCGATCTCTACATCCAACAGCCGTCTCAAGGCTTTGGGTGTGGCGAACTCATATCAGGAGCTTAGGGAAGCCCATCTCCTCAACCAGTATACACGGTTGGCCCAAACAAACTCTGGCCAAAGTCTACTTGCGCGACTGCATATAAACACGACTTCCACCTACAGGAGCGGGTCAAGGTACCAGAACTGTGGCGCACAGCCCTGCTGGTTCGACCTCTCCCCACTAAAATGGACAGATATGAACACACCGCACGACGTGAGGCGCGCGCTCGGGCGCTGGAGCTACAATATGGACAGAAGAGCGGTGTCTACTACGTGGACGTTGCTGGCCCAAACCCTGAGGGGTGGTACACAGCCGAAGGAACACAGGTGGATGGGCTAACCTTTAGGGCGTATACTGTAACACAGGCTGAAGAGGTCGCCATTGCCCTTGCGGCCTCTCACAGTAATTCTAGATGCATTATTACGGATTCGCGGGGCGCGTGTCGCAACTACGTAGCAGGGTACATCTCACCCTTAGCCTACAAAATACTGCGAAACTGCATAAGGGACGCGGACCCTCACCCGAAACGTATTATTTGGACTCCGGGTCATCAGGGATTACGGGGAAATGAGGCTGCAGATGCGGCTGCCCGAGCGCTCATTTCCGGGTTTCCTCCGTCAATCCCAATGGAGACAGACGGGGAGGGTTACCCTCTCCTCCGGTATAGGGAAATTCTGGAATATTATAAGGAAATTCATCGCCGCTACCCTCCTCCTGCAAGGGGGTTGAAGAAAGCAGATGAGCGCATCCTGTTAAGACTCCAGACTAACACAATGTTATGTCCCGCAATCATAAAACATTTCGACCCTACGGTCACAGGACAGCGCCAGCACTGTGGGGAGGTGGCGGACACCTACCACATGGTGTGGGCCTGTCAAAACAACTCAGCACTTACTCCTCACCCGAACCCTACCCGAGAGGACTGGGAGGCGGCCCTGCTCGGCTGCTCAGACCTTCAGGCCCAACAGGCCTTGGTACAGAGAGCCAGGGCAGCGGCTTCAACCAATGGGGTCCCGGAATAGAGACTCCACCTAGTCTGTGGGAACCTCTAGAGAGGTCCCACGCCTCTCTTTGTAAATAAATGCTTTTCACCACCACCACCACTCAGTCAACATTTCAACAGTGCAGCGACGTCAGCGTGATTGTCGCGCTATCTTGTTGCCAACTGAACATCGCGCCTATAGGCGCGTTCGTGGGCGTTTGCCCTCTTTCGGGCAAGTTCTTTCGTTCCACCTGCATCATGAAAATTTCCACTCTCGAAGGTAACAAGGGCGCACACGCAGCACTCTCGTGCAGCTCGTTACGCTTCTCTCGAATATTAAAGATGATTAAATAGACAGGTTTCTGCAACTTACAATACACGTCTGAAAATGTTTCTGCAGTAACAAATCGGTAGAAACAATGTTTCCACCAACATGTAATTAGTAACATTCCTCGCCGCAGATGCCACCAGGGGCGCTTGCTTCTTGGCTGTTAGTGGTACGCTTGAGCTCGGTGAAATTGAATGTCAGACGTCGTAGCCACGTGATCATATAACCTTTAGTTCTTCGTGCGTGGGCGCATAGTCTGCGTGAATATGCTCATAGGCGAATCGTGCCGCTCGCTGGCGTTGTGGCGTGAGCACTGCTCCTCGGCAAAAGCAAACGCAGTGGGCGGACCCAATCTTCACTGCGGGCGTCTGTCAATCAAAATGATTGACGCGCGAACTCGGATACAAACTCGTTGATTCTGAAAAGGCCCCAGTTCAACTCGTGAGTGTAATAGTGCCGGTGTGTCTGTCAAGCGGTTAATGCGGTGGATGTTAAGCAGCAGCGTCTTTGCATATAATTTGGTCAGCTTGCACTACTTGAGCAAGCCAGGAGCCATCGGAAGAGCTTGTGATCACCTAGCTTCTTACAGCTTTTCAGTCTCAGTCTGCTTCGGAGTGAAGACCTCGTCTGTTCGGACTCAGTTTTGCTGTTATCAATTAGCTGCGTCTTAATTAAAATGACATTGAATAGCTTTGTCTTAACAGGTAATGTTGAATCAACACGACATTAATTATTCAGGTTCAGTTGGCAATGTTTCCATTAGTATGCAGCTAATTAGCATAATCCTAATTAGCGCGATCCTAGTTAGCGTGGTCTTAGAGAGTGAGGTCCGAAATAGTTTGGTTTTAGTTAATGCATCCCTAATTAGCGTGGCGTTAATTAGCATGGCCTTAATTAGCCCTGTATTAGCTCTACACAGCTTCATTAGCATGGTCTTAGTAAGATGTGGCTTAATTAGCTCGGTCTTAGCGTGACCTGGCTTAATTAGCTTGATTATAGCATGTCCTGACTTGATTAGCTAGGTATACCGCCCAGCCAATGAGCTAATCAGCCGGGCGTACGTGCTCGGGGAGCAAGCAGACGATCAGTAAGAGGGCGAAGGGGGCGCGCGCCGTACCAATGCAACGCGCTAGAATGTACAGGCCGACCATGATGATTATACACGTGGCCTCCGCGATTAGCTCCGGCCGCGGTGTTGTAAAGCACTCGTCCGGAGCTAATCTCAGAGGCCACGGTGCTGATTATTCTAAATGGTACTTAGTGCAAACATTAAAGCCTGAAATGGAATTTAAAGAGCCCTTAACTCTAAAAAAATCCTTAGAAAAAGTTTCTGAAACTTTCTTCCATGGGTGCACTTCTGCACTAACTGGAACGAGAAACGAAGAAAGAAGATGCCTATGGTTTAAAGGGACACTAAAGAGCAAAATGATTTTTCTCATATTAGTAAAGTACTCTTTCACGATGCCAAAACACCACGCTTGCTTCAAGAAGACGCTTTGTAAGCGAGAAAACGCGCACAAAGAAAATGTGGGCGGCGACCCCACATAGAAGTTTCCGCACCATTCGCCATGACGTCGCATACTTTGACGGCGCCTACTAGGGACTACGTAGTTCCTAATCGATAAAAATGAAGTGCATTGTCCTCTGAGGGGTCCATAGACTTAACATACCAAGTTTGTGTTAATTTTGTTGAGCCAATGGCGCCAAAATACGATAAATACACTTTGAAATCTGTGACGTCATGCGGGGAGATTTCGGCGCGAAATTTAAAAATGAAACTGAACTTGATTTTCTCCTCTATTAATAAACCTATGATGGCGAAATTAACGACATTAGACTTCTGAGAGCACAATTTATCGATCTAAACCAATTCATTGTTCCTCTTCAGTGTCCTTTGAAAAACACTGCCTAACTTTGTCAACCGCCCTTGACGTGACGCCGCGTTTCATCATCACCAATGAAACGCAGTGTGCGCTGAGGGATGGATTTGACCTTTTGTACTGTTAGCTCGTTCAAAAGGGGGTGTCGCCACAGCTCGGAAAGATTCCGAGTTTCGCCAAACTCGGGTCATCTTGCATAGCACCCCTGCATTTGAAGGGCACAAATGCACGCCAAATCCACGACGAAACGAAAGCTGTCTATAGGGATGAAAGCCCATCATATGACACGACTGTGAGGTGGAAGAGGAGGTTTCAAAGTGGTAGCATGTCCATGACAGACGAGCCACGGGCGGGCAGGTCCTCAATGAAGGATAATCTTGCCATGGACACGGAACTGCGTGGATGATTATTCATGAGGAACTGCGCGTGAACAAGGTATCCGCACGCTGGGTACGTCGCTTGTTTTAACCTCTTCAGAAGCAAACTCGCCATGACATTTCCCAGAAGAACTTGACTTTGTTGGAAAGGAAGGAAGACAACTTTTGTGCTCGTCTTGTGACTATGGACGAGTGCTGGGTATACCTCTACGATCCTGAGGCCAAAGAAATGAGCAAGGAGTGGAAACATCCATCCTCGCCCCCTCCCCGGACGGCGAAGGTCCAAAAGTATGCCAAGAGAGTAACGCTGTCCGTTTTTTGGAATAGAGGCGGGGTAATCTTAACCGAATACGTTCCGATGGGCGAGACCCGCAACAGTAATTACTGCTGCAACCTTCTGGAGGAACTGCGCGGTACACTGAAACGAAAACGTCGTGACATGATCGACAAAGACGTCCGTCCCCTGACCGACAGTGCACCCGTCCATTTGGCCCAAGGATACGTTGTCGCCGCCTACCGGTTAGGCTATGAACTTTTGCAACGTTCACCTTATTCGCCTGATCTTGCGCCAAGCGACTTCTTCCTCTTTCCCAAGATGAAGAAGCAGCTTCATGGTGCACAATTTCACAACCGAGAGGATGTCATTTTCGAAATGGAACTGTGGTTTTCGAGCAAAGCTGATGCTTCTACAAATAGAGCTTGAAACAGGTGAAGGAACGCTGGAAAAAATGTCACTCTGCAGGTAGACTGCGTGCTGAAGAACTGACTTTAACCAGAGAAAGTGACTAATGTATGTTTTTAATTCATGATGTTAAAAATTTTTGATGCCCCCTCGTACAATAAAACATCGCTCATTTTGACCGATGTAAGAGCGTTTGCATGTTGTCGGCATCAAATACACAACCGCGACGCGGCAGGGCACATGCGAATTGACATGTTTCACACGGCAGCATCCGTAATCTGAGCGTGAATTATCAGCCTTCCTTGCCACAGCAGGGCACACACGAGATAGCTTGTTAGGCGTATTGAAAACGTCAACGTCGAAGCATTCGCAACCTTTTAACACCAGAGCAGTTTCACCGGTTTAAAGCGAACAGAATTTATCATCAAGGACCAGTAAGTGCTTTCTTTGTCCTGTCCTTCATTGTCTGTTTCGTGCCCAGAACACGTGCGCCGAATTGACCGGCGTAGGATGCAATAACCATAATAGGCGAGAGAAGGAGTACACAGAGAAAGAAAGAAAGGTAGAAAGAGAATAGAGAAAGAGATAGAAAGAGGATGCGAGAAATAGAGAGAGAGAAAGAAGAAAAAATAAAGGGGGTGGGAAGGTGACGTAAAATCACATACCACTAGGGAAATAACTGTTCCAGCCGAAATTTCGTAACTCTAGTCACGTGCCATCTACCCACCAAAATCACCCAACACGCAAAACCTCGTAACACTAGTCGCGTGACATGTTCCCACTAAAAAATGCGTACCACTAGTCACGTGACGTAAAACCACGCACCACTACTCACTTGACATGTTCCCGCCAAAATCACGTAACACTAGTCACGTGACATGTTCGTATGAGGCTATCTAGCCGTAAGGTGAAATACCTTGATGTCACGTAATCTGACGGCCTAAACGCAGTTGGCGTGTTTTTTTTTTTTTTGGCACATGCATATTCTTTCTGCGGTAGCGTGATTCTTTAATTTTGGGATTTTTGCGTGCTGTGCGTATATCTTTGTCTGCTTTCGATTAAACTTCAGTTGCTAGTAGCACGTCGTCCTGTCTCCTTCGTTTCTCTGGGTTGTGGCTTTGTCGCGCTTTCCTCAAATTTAGTAATAGACAGCTTCTTCATTTTTAGTAAACCGGAGGGAGTAGTGGGGATTGGCCAATTTCTGTGGCACACATCCACTAGCAGCTGGGAGCCGCGTTACGCCGATAGTCCAGGAAAACTCTCGACCATAAACCACTTCGCTGACAAAACGAAAGTACCCAGTAGCAGAGTAAAAGTGGAAGGGCGAGCAGCAAGTGCAACAAACGTTTCGTCTCGACGGCGATCGAGAAGAATTTCCTATCTTCCCTCTCTCCTCCCTGAACGATCCCTCTAAGCGGATGGTTCAGTCGGTTCTGATCCCACACGTGGGTGGTACGAACGGGGTACGGAAAAAGTTAAAGCAAGTTCCACGCCTGTGAAAGCTGAGTAAAGAGCGGAGCTGGCAAGCAAGTGCCTCCACCTGGCGAACGCAGATTGAGCTCTTCCTTCAGCTTTCTTCTCTCTGTCATCATTCTTTGTTTGTATCTTTCTACATTACTGTCATTCTTCTTGCTTTCACCACTCTTTATCTCTTTCTATATTGCCCTCTATCCTCTCTTCCCTCCTCCTAACCCTGACATCGCACCTCCTAACACTCTCTTCCATTTCCCATTCCCTTGCTAAGCTATGCCATGTTTTACCTTCTCCTCTTTTCCTTTCATTCCTTCCTCCCCTTCACATCCCTCTTCCTCACCCTCACTTTCCCTCACCCGCACTTCTCTTTCCCATTCTTTTTCTGAACTATCCGCGATGCGCAGCGCCTACAGGGGCGCCACTGAAAGCCGCGTAGCGGCGGCCGTTGGAACCGCAAGCGGGTCGCTTAGCAGGCGCCTTCTTTCACTGCAAGCTTGACGGAAGTGCGCGCGTGTGATTTGCCGCTTGTGCGCGTCCCAAATTACTTTTGCGGTGATAGTGTGCGCAAAGGAGCCGCTAGTAGACATGTGTCCTATGTCACAGCTGTGTGTGATGACACTAGGGAGTTTTTTAATAGGGGCCCCAAAGCCCTTTGGGTGTGCTCGCTTTCGGTCAAGCAGGAGCTAAGAGTTTTCGAATCGTGTCTGCGGCGCTATGGACACTCTAGTCTTGGCCAAAAGCCGTCGCTTCAATGAGGACCGTCATGTTTGCTTGACGCAAAGCGTTAGGGGCAGGCTTTGGGGCTCCCGCTAAATTAGAGAATTAGCGTCCCCAGCGCAAAACCCATACGCTGTTTGGGTCTCGCGCATGCGCAGTGGCCTCGACGCTATTTCTTTGGGGCCCCAAGACGACTGGGGCCCCTATTCGAAAACTCTCTATTGTCACCATACGCGCCAAGTGTTTGCCACAGAAAAGCGTTAACAAGCTTCCCTGTGAAGTGGAGCTCATCCTAAGTACACAACGTTCTTTATAACGCCCCGATCACTAATGCCTGCATACGTTCACGCGTGAACCAACGTTTTTTATCGACACAGTACCTTCGCTTATGTGCCATGTGTTTACATAGTAGAGATTTTGAGGGAGCGCGCTGTCGCACCGGCGCACGGATTTCACAGGTGCAGTCACGCGAAGGGTCAGCGTTGGTAAAACTATGAAACTAGCACGATAAACTTGCATAACGATAAACTTGCGATAAAGTGCAGCACGATAAAGCGAGTGAGCGTTGAGGCGAGCGCACAGCGAACATTCTGCACCGATGATCGCATTCCAGTGCCATCAATAGCTAGAATGCAGCCGATTTCGTGCAGCACACGTGTGATTCCACGGCGCTTTTGTGAAGGATCCGTCAGCTGCCCCACATTCTCTAGCATTGCGCTTCGCGCCATTCGTTTTTCAAGAGAGCCTAGGCATGGCGTCTTATCAGTAATAACAACCTCATCTGCATTGTAGCGTCTACAATGCAGGCAAGGCGACCAAGTGTAAACGTAGTAGCGTTCGCTGAAGACTTAGCGGCATAAATGGAAAAATAAAAACACGGTAATCGTTCTAACACTGCCGTAAACAAAGCGCGATTGCTTACCTTCTGCGTCGGACAGCCGCAATCCACCGCCGCCGTCGCTCTCGCTCATGAAATAGCACCGGAAACATGTAAAATTGCGTTCCAGGCGGGTTTTTTAATGTGTTTGAGCATCCGACAGCGCAGCAGTGATTTTCCGACGTCGCTGAAGCCCGACAGACTCGTTAAATCTCGATGAAAAACACATCCATCCGTGCACTCGCGTACACGCTCGCGGAAACGCTGTTCGCCCGAACCCGTCGACGCTTCTGAGCCGTGGCGGCAGATGGCGTCGTCGGCGCTTTGCGCATCGCCTATAGTATACAAGGCTATGACATGCTTTACCGTGTCGCCTCCTTCTTTCCTTCCTCCCAACTTTCAAATCCCTCCTCCTCACCCTCACTTTCCTTCCTCCAAGCCTTGTATACTATACTATGCATGGCTGTGCTGTGCTAGATGCCGCTTGGCACATACCCGCTTTCTCACCTCCTCCTCCCTTCACCATCCTCGTCCATTCATCAATCCTCCTCACCCGCACTTCTCTTTCCCATTCTTTTGCTGAACTATAGTATACAAGGCTATGACATGCTTTACCGTGTCGCCTTCTCCTTTCCTTCCTCCTAACTTTCACGTGCCCCCTTCTCACCCTCACTTCCCTTTCCTACCCCCTTACTATACTGTGCTATGCCAGGAGTTTCTTGGCATATGCTTTCTGCGGCGCACAGCCGCAGAGTTTTCTGAAACGATGGCCGGCAAAGCTTAAACATCTCTGCTGTTAAAAACGCAATGAACCTGCAAAATAGAAGTCACAACTGTGTGTATGGTGCTGTGAAGGGCCGTCGTTGCTTGGTCAATGCGGGTTACACATGTACGCACGTCCACGGTGGCGGTAGTAGTCCACACAAAAGTAGTCGCATTAGAGATGGTTTATCCGGTGGTCAGCCACGGGCAAGGCACTAAACGAGCTCGTAAGCTTGTTTAAACTTCTGTGTCCCCTATGTGTCGTGTTTTAAACAGCTATGCTGGTCTTTCATTCTCACAGACTGTAATGGCTCCTATATTATGAAATGCAAAGTATTTCTTGGCGAATCTATCTATCTATCTATCTATCTATCTATCTATCTATCTATCTATCTATCTATCTATCTATCTATCTATCTATCTATCTATCTATCTATCTATCTATCTATCTATCTATCTATCTATCTATCTATCTATCTATCTATCTATCTATCTATCCGCCTACATCAGGGTGCTTTCATGGTCGTCCCCTTAACTTGGTATATACCAAAATTTGTATAGAAGAATGCGAGTTTATGACGAACACGATTAACGGGTCAGGACATGAATGAGCGGACATACCAATTGCGTACGTCATGAAGCTATTTCCCTCAGTCACATGTGGCACATACCCGCATTTCATTACCCGTGCAATTCAGATATGTGCCCACCACCCCATTCCCCTCTCCTTGTTTTGCCGGATCGTTCAATAAAGTTGTTCACTCACACTCACCCCGGTGGTTCACAGTCTATATGAACCCAGGAACGGCGACTATAGAATTTGGACATCTTAACGCGACAGCGTGGAAGTAGCTATGAACCACCCCGGGCTTAGTGAGAACAGGCGCTGCTATTAACCACTCAGGCAAATCTTGCACTCGTGCGTGACAAGAAGTGTTTGTAAGCGGTGTAAGCGCTGGCATGTGACATAAGCGAGGGTCGTCGCGGTGGCTACGTACGAAACGCATACAATGTCGGCCGGGTCTCAGCCGCCGTCGTCACCTCTCCGTTCGCGCTTCCAGCGCTCCAAGTAAGGATACCGCCAAGCTGGCCACCAGCCCTTCCCTTCCACTACACTTATAGTCACGAGCACTGCACACCCGATTATGGGCTTTCAGAACTTATCGGATTGCAGAACGAGTTCTCTCTTCTCTCGAGCGGCCAAAGGCCTGCCCATGTTTTAGCATGGCCAGCATGTGCAGTCGAGCGCGAGATGAAGGTTATCGCGCGAGCGTCGACCGGCCTAGCGTCCCAGGGGCCTAGCAGCACGTTTCGAAACAGGGAAAATCAAGATTAAGCATTCTTCTCGCCATCGTTGTCTGTTCCATGCTACAACAATCGCCCCTACGACAAACTCTACAACCTTTCTCTCTACTTTAAGCTTTCCATTCGTTGCGATCAAGTGTATTCTTCGTTGTCCTTTTATTCTTCGTCTGTCCTTTTATCCTTCGTTGGCTCTTATCTCAGCGGAAAATAAAGGGATTGCTGGGTAACATCTGGTAAAGCTGGTGCTTGGCACTGCTTCTTTGGAACAGCGTGCTAAGTTGAACAAAATATATCGCGTCGTCATGAAAAAAGGAAGAAATGAAAATATGCCTTTCTCAGACGGGAGTGATCGCAGCTTAAGGAACAGCAAAAAGGGTGAGTGACGCTTGCCTGATACCTCTCTCTCCTCGAAGGAGGATACTAAGCCATGGCGCTGTTGTAGTTCTTGGTCGACGCTCGCGCGATAACCTTCAAATCGCGCTCGACTGTACTTGACAGTTAACGCACACTCTCGACGCACTCACCCGATAAAGCGGCGCCGAGCAATCTCTCTTTGCAAAGGCTCACTCCGGACGTTTCGACAAACACATATGTGCTACAAACCATTCACTAGCAACCAGTCCTGTAGGCGAGCGTTTCAAGACGCTCTGCTTCTCAGGACTGGTAGGTAGCAAGTGCGAGTCTCGCTACCGACTAGGGTGAGGTCCAGGTTGGCGTTGGCAAACGCTAATAGCGTTTAGACATAGGTCTGAGTCCGAAGAGGGAACGACCTGATGCCGACTATGTAACCACGCCTTGTTGGCTTGGTACGCCCCTATGGTGGCTGCTAATAGGATGATGCACGTGGCGCAACGCGTTGCAAACCGGCTTTCCTAACATTGCTCCATGCTCCTGTTTCCGGGCTGCAATGGGCAACATAAGGAAACATCCGCCTGCTTGCCTACACGGTGTGAGTTCCGATGCACGACCCTTTTCGACAGTTACGGGGTTTACCACCAGCCCACTCGCTTTGCTGTGTTTCCAAACGCCTTGCGGGACATTTCCAACGCTTTCCTTCGGCGAGCTTCTTATTCGTAGGAGCTATGATGTCAAAGCTCCAATTAATGAATCCAACATTTTCTTCCACTGTGACTTACAGTGCGCTTCAATGTGTGAAATTATTTAAATAATGGAAGCACGCACATTTCATTGCCGTTGCTCTTGCACTGTTAGCACCTATGTCACAGATTCGGAATCACAGATTTTGAATTGTTTTACCATTTGGCACATTTGACTGAAGAGAAATTTGGGAAAACGGTAGGTTGTGTAGATTCTTTTTACCGATATACACATGTGCAGACTACATGATGTCTCCTGTGCAGTTGCACTGCTGCGGATATGTTAGGTGTTGTCGCCACTTGTCTAGCAAAACTTATTTTTGGTTGATTTGAGGTTCGGAATTGCAAAACAGACGCCTGCGCGAATTAGCGCATCTACAAGAACCATGTCGCCATTCGTCTTTATCCTTGCATTTTTCTGGCTGCTCAACCCCTTCTCCTTTACCGCTTCTGGCTGTAAACCGTAAGGGAATAAGGGAAATACTTTGGGCGCCCTAATTTTCCATTTAAGTGTCTTTAATGACGCTAGGCACTAGCGTCTGGTGAACTTTTGGTTCACTTGAGTATACCTTAGAGGGAAAGAGGACTTGTGGGTGTGTCACCTTCATGGCACATACCCACATGACAAGTGTCCTTTTCTTGTGGGTATCTGGGTAGGAGGAGAGAAGAGCGTAAAGCATGGCATAGCCGTTGGGTAGTATAGTTTATGCGCCACTGATAGCTCCTAGCATGGCCCAAGCAGCTCGTAGCATAGCATAGCCATGCGTAGTGTAATATAGCAAGGGTATGGGAAAGGGAAGTGAGAGTGAGGTAAAGGGTGTGAAGGTGATGGGGAAGGAAAGAACGGGGAAGAGAAGAAAGTGTGGCATAGCCTTGCACAGTATAGTTTAGCAAGAAGATGGGAAAGTAAAATGAGGAGGAGGAAATTGAGAAGGTGAGAGTGTAAACGATAGCATAACCATGTACACTGCTTATAGCATAGCAAGGAGTGGGAAGGAAGTGACGGTTGGGAGGAGGGAAACGAGAAGAGAGCGCAATATAGAAAGAGATAAAAGGAAAGATGAAAGAAAGAAGAAGATGTAGATAGAGATAAGGAAAGACGAAAAGAAAAGAAGAAGAAGAAGAAGAAGAAGAAGAAGAAGAAGAAGAAGGAGCTGTTTGCTCAGTTTTCGCAGGCGCGAACTTGGCTTTAATTTTTGAGGGAAGCATGGACACTCTTCAAGAAGTCATATTATTATTTGATTTGATGCTTGGATTGCATGAAAGGCACCTGCGCGAAACCGTGCATACTAGAACCACGATGACATTCATCCTCCTTCAATTTTTCGACGCAGTTTAACCCTCATATTTCTGCTAAAGCTACACAGATTGTTCTTTCTAAAGTGCGCTCTACCTCTACAGTCACCATAATCAACCATATATGGTACCTCTACCTTGTGTTGCATCTGACTGAGAGAAATAATGAAAGGGAATTTTTTCAATTACAAGAAGACTGAAGTGACTGCTAGAAAGAAGCGGCACAGAACGAGGTAGAAGAGCTGGCAATCTTTTGACGCATAAAACGTATCGACATGTTTCACTCGAGGCATGCCTGGAAGCCCCATCTGAGCTTCTTGTATAACCGTGCGAGGGCTGGGCAAAGATACTTTGAAATTGTATCGCGATACGATACAAGATACTCAGGCTAGAAGTATTTGAGATACAGATACAAGATAGTACAACATTGATTGTAACCGATACGATACATTCCAATTGTATCTTAAGATACTTCGATACATTCGCAAATTTGTTATTATATATCTATATAATGTAGCACTAAGTGCCTCTGCACGAAAATGTTCGCTTGAAAATGTAATAACTGCGACCAATTTTGTTTCATTTGAATGAATGTGCGTGAGTATCTCAAAAGCTTTGTACTTCTTGCTCAAGGTATTTTGTTTCATTCCAAAGCAATTTAATGACCTTTCTTTAGCCGCTTAACTTCACAACTCTTTACACACATCGCTGATAGCGGTCTTTGCTTGTCGCTTTTGTAATTGATGGGACTCGCTGCTCTGCTTGCCGACCAGCTAGCGAGTTGCCACGTAATCATAGGGACTTCAATAAGAGGCCGGCGCACGATGGTGCAAATACCACTGTGGAGTTCTACCTTGCCCGAAACGTATTACGGTTTTCGCAATAACGGATCACTGGACGTGTACGTCACTAAGAACATGTGCCGCCTAGAAACAATTGTGACGTATTGTACAGTGGCACAAAGCGCCACAGGACACCACCGCTATTAAGACTAATGCGACTTATAGCTCCGATTACTTGGTGATTAGTAACAGTAAAATAATTTAGGGAAGCCTAAACAAAGAAAACAAAAATATCTAAGTAAAATAGAAAAGCAGTTGCGTATCAGCCACAGCGAATAAGCATAGAAACCCGGTACAGGCAGCAGCCCCAAGAGCTAGTGATAATTGTTGCGTTTGACGTCCCAAAACCAGGATATGATTATAGAGGATGCTGTAATGGAGGGCTCCAGAAATTTTTACCACCTGGGGTTATAAAACCTAAATATAAGCACACGGGCCTCTAGCATTTTCCCTCCATTGTAATGCGGCCGCCGCGACCTTCGGATCAGCAGTCAAGCACCATAACCACTATACCACGGTGGCGGGTAACCCCTAATAGTACGAGAATTAAATTCAGTGCCCATGGAAAATAGCGTGAAACGGCTCGTTCGGACGCTCATGACAAAAACTGAGCATTTGGTAGAACAATGCTTCTCGAATACATTTGCTAGCATACTTAAAATGAATCCTAATAATTTATGTTATTTTATTGGAAACACAATTTCACGATTTTACTTAGTAGTAAGCAGAACTTTTGTTACTGTGCAAGCCAGGCGCGCCCGGAATATAATATATTTCTGTTGCAATATATTTGATCCCAACATCGCCTTTACATAACAGTAAATTCAAGTGGACTAGGAGTATGTAAACAGTAGCAGAAATGACGCAGACAGTTAAAAGCAAGAATAAATAAGAGAGCTTACCTTGGCAGCGCGTTAAAGGCATATTGCATGTAAGGAGACCGGAAAGAAACTATATAGAATCATATGTAATGTACGGATTGTAAAAGAAGGACAGCTAAGAAATAACTTCTGCTAATAATCAAATTATGATTTTAAAACTCTTTGAATGAAAGAGAGACGTACGCCAAGACAGCTGTTATGTGAATGCTTGTTCTGTTAGATCCACCATCGGTACCGGTGGTGCTATAGCTGTTGGAGTATAATTTGCATATAAGTTAATCTTAGTGCATGTAAGTCAAACTTACATCCACGAGATCCTTCAAATCTCCGATGTGTGAAAGCCACTAGACGCAAAGCAATCCCCCATGCTTGCATTCTTCAGAATTCGTAACGAAGCACCGCACAAGACAAACTTCGCTAATGGCACAGAAGCTTCAGATTGTGTGCGAGAGACGCCGTGCGCATTAGAGTACGCGGCACAGGACAGTTGCTAAGTGCCAAGTGTCACGGTACTGACACAACTAAAAAGAAAAAGCGATAAAACAAAAGGTCGCCTGGGCGTACGTTCGCGCGCTTGTCTATCGAGACGACGCGAGCGCCACCGCGTGACTATGCTCCGCCAATAGGGACGCTCAGAGCTGATCCTCTATTCTAGCGGCAAAACTATGATGGAAAGATGAAATAATGTCACTGCCTTTAATTTTATTCTGGTGATTTAGTGGCAGCTGTATCAGCTTGAGAAGCGTCGTTCAGCCAACGTTTATTGTTTCGCACGGTGATGGTGCGATCGCAGTATCTTGTATCTTAAGATACACGATACATTCTTCAATGTATCGGAAATACAGATACTGACACGCCTCTTGCGAGACGTATCGCGATACAGATACAAGATACCCCAAGAGTATCTAAGATAGTATCTAAGATACATGTATCTTCGATACTGCCCAACACTGAACCGTGCTGCCTGACAGCCCTGTTGTGTACGAAATTATCCAGTAAAACAACAAACCGTAACTGAATGTCCTCAGTGCAACACATGTATTTAGCGAACAAAAGAATCCTTAAAAAAATAAACCTGTGTATAGCGCCTTTTAAATGCGAAGAATTTCTCAGCGAACCTCAGGCACTTTGGCCGTTTCTATCTCCGTATCTATCTATCTATCTATCTATCTATCTATCTATCTATCTATCTATCTATCTATCTATCTATCTATCTATCTATCTATCTATCTATCTATCTATCTATCTATCTATCTATCTATCTATCTATCTATCTATCTATCTATCTATCTATCTAGCCGCTTACGTCTGGGCGCTCTCCTGGTCGTCTCCATAACTCGTAATATACCAAAATTGGCCTTGCGGGGGATCAGTGTATGAGGAACACGATTCACTGGTCATGACATGAATAACGCAAAATACCTGTCGCGTACGTCATGAAACCCTTTCTCTCAGTCACGTGTGGCACATACCCGTAAACCAGAGTTAATGTTATGCGGGTATGTGCCACAGGTGATACAGAGTCTCAACCAGCGAAGTAACCGCGAACACACACATTGGCACGCAAGGAAAGTGATAATAATAATAATTGTTGGGGTTTTATGTCCGAAAACCACGATGTGATATGAGAGACGCCGTAGCGAATGGCTCCGGAAATTTTGACCATTGGGTATTCTTTAGCGTGTACCGAGATCGCACAGAACACGGGCATCTAGCATATTGCCTCTATCCAAATGCGACCACCGCGGCCGGGATCGAAGCCGCGACCTTCGGGTCCGCAGCCCAGCACCTAAACCGCTACACCACCGCGGCGAACGCAAGGAAAGTGAGGTAACTGAAGACAGAACACCCCTGGAAGACGCTCAAGTACCATCCTTGAATGAGTTGAGCGCATACGAGGACACGGACAGAAGGAAGAGACGTACACACACTGGCGCTACTGTGTGTGTACGTCTCTTCCTTCTGTCCGTGTCCTCGTATGCGCTCAACTCATTCAAGTATGACCAACCAACAAGCCCGCATCGCCACCCTCGTCAAGTACCATCCACTCGTCACCATGGACCGCAACGTGGACCACGGGGATTACGCAAAAACCGGCGTCACTGCTTCCTACAATAAATCTGCTGAGAGAACCAGGCCTCTCATCATTACCGGTGTCTTGAACATTTATTTATTAAGACCCAAAAACGCTTGGTCCTTATATTGCGTGAAAGACGGATTGGATGTGGAGAGGGCATCAAAAGACCTCGCTGCCGCGTCCACGACAGGAGGCATCATATATCATTTCATAGTAAGAGGCATCCAGGATTTCCACCAGCTGTACTATACCTCGCACTTAACTACACTTAGACCCCTCGTAACCGCGATCACGAACGAATCCGATTAACAAGTCCGGTCCAGGTGCTGGTGCTCACTGATCACAGTGATGATGACCTTGTTCGAGAACTGTCAAAAACCCCTTCTACACATACACACGGGTTCGTGAAACGTGCGTGCGTTCTCCGTCATAACGGACAAGTATAAGCATTACAACTGTAACTGTGCATGTAGCGTACGTGCAGTGCGCCTGCGCGTGCCGTTCGGCTGTGTATATATCTACACTCTTAAAAAAAAGAGAGTCAAAAGGGAGTCACGTCTGCTTGACTCTGTTTGTGGCAGCCGATGACCACCTTTTTTTCTAAGGGGAGTCACAATGCTCTGGTTGACGCTCCTGAATGAAATAGATGACTCCCTTGCTCCAAGGGAGTCAGTGATGGTTCTGCATATACAGAGTGGGTTTTTTAAAAAAATAAAGCTTCACTGGCTGCGACCAAGATACAGTTCGCTGCTTTGGCTTGTGGTATACCGAAAAATTTTGGTTGAGAATATATAACATGGGATCGTAAAATGTGGAATTACGCACGTATTGTGTTATGGCTTCAGTTACGATATTGCTGAAACGGCGCTTCGAAAACGTCTACAAGTAAACAGGGTTCTTAAAAAATCTTGCCCCCAAGCGAAACATTGAGAGTTATGACAACGTTTAACAATGGCAGCGCTGACAAATTTGCGAATCTTCGTACGTTTGCAAGCGAGGTTTGTAGATTCCTACGACAGCATGTATGGCAGAAAACATACATTTATTAGTGAAATGGACGTGCATGGTGTTGAACGCACTGGCGATCGGGAACACATCTAACTCGACGGCCGTAAAAACATGTGCCGCAAAGCTGGCATGATAACCGCGCAGACCGGTTATCAAGGCGACGCTTTACCGCGTCTCCTACATAGCGACAATACTACCAGAATTATAGCGCGCGTGGTCATCATTTCTGCCCGCCACAGCTAAACTATATCTTCACGATAATCCGCGCGGGCCACCAAATCGCTCAGCAAACGTTGAGCACAGCCAGGCACGCACACACGGCCTCACCGCACTCTCCCTAGCCCCTAGAGCAGGGGATGCACGTTCACCTGCGCCCCCTCCCACCGTACAGCCCTTACAGACACACACAGGGCACGCTTCGCCTGCTCCACCCTGATATTATTCAATAAAGCTTTAACTATGCATGGATGTGTGTTCTATAGCACCAAAACAAAACCGAAACCATGTAGGCGTTCGTGGAGGCTACTTTAATCCAAAGCCGAAGCCATCAATACGAGACAGCCATTTTGGCGTCGTTAGACGGTATTGTTCGTGATCCGTCTCGTTGTGGTCGTTCTTTAGTCCGCCAGAATAATCTGTGTCGTCAGGCGTGATTGCAAGTGATTGTTTTGCGTGACTTTCTTCGTGCTATGCATTCGTGGCGTAGTATCGTATCGTCGGCTCGCTCTTGCCGTGTCTGGCTGATCGTTTTGCGTGACTTTCCTTCCGTGCTATGCATTCGTGGCGTAGTATCGTGTCGTCGTCTCACGCTTGCCGTGACTGGCTGAAGCAGTGTCACTCAGTGTTTGGGAAAAGCAGCCTCCGGACGGAGAAGTCCCTGCAGTAAGCTTCGTTTCGTCGTGAACTTGCCTGAGCAAGATGGCAGCGCATGACGGATCCCAGTGGCACCGACAGACGAAGCCTGTGGACGACGCTCCTACGGTCGTTATAGATTTCAGGTGAGTTCTGGCGGCTTCTGCCTACAACTCTTTTATTCGCTTCACACGTAGCTTTGTCACTTGTGTTTCTGATGTTCCAGTTGCACGGATTTTGCTATCGTGTTTCAATGGCTTGGCAACGACGAAAACCGCACTGGACTATCCAGTAGCGGGTAAAACGGAGTGGTGCGCGCCAATATCGTGTTTCCTTATTCCATACATGCCAGAAAAACATGAAATTGCGAGTTGAAATCTCGGTTGCAAGTCGAGTGTGGTGACACGTAGAGCAACGTTGCACCGATATATATTTGAAGGGTAAGTAAGATCAGCTGATCAAAATCAATCCAATGCACCCGGCCCGAACATGCCTGATATCCAGATCATGATTTTGGCTCGTAAAACTCTAGAATTTAGTGTTTCTTTCCTTTGCTACCCAGACGTTGAAACACATTTAATACGTATTTATTCGCTGCATATTCGAACTTCTCGCCGTGTTTGCTTGTTTGTTTGTGTGTGTGTGTGTGTGTGTGTGTGTGTGTGTGTGTGTGCGCGCGCGTGCGTCCGTGCGTGCGTGCGTAACTGCTATAAAACTTTGATGCAATAGCTTTTGTAGCACGGTTTCATTTAATTGAAACAGTGGTGACTTGATCTTATGATGCTAAAAATTATCATGCAACAAAGGTAAATGTGAGTTCACTCCAAAGTTGTAGTTTTTTTTTTTGTCCACAAACTGCATACGAGCATAACCTCATCCTCCTGTGATACTTGCTTTGTCTAATGTGGTGTGGTGCTAGTACCTAATAGTAAACACAACACCGGCTAGTAATAATGGCAGTAAACATACTGCTCAAACGCTGTGTTGCGTGGATATTGGATGCCTTTGTTATACCAGCCGTGGTTCAGTTCGTTATTATTTTCAACACAGAGATACAGTCTACAGTGATGTTGTGGGCAGTGGACAAAAATCCTTTAAAATGGACTTGGAAGCGTTACGCTGCGAAGCCCAAGGACGCGGGTTCTATTCCTGACCCCGGCAGCTGCATTTAGAAGGGGCCGAGATACAGAAACTCCCATGCCCTCTGATTTGTGCACGTTGAAGAACTCCAGGTTGTTGAAATTATTCCGTGATCTCCCACTATGTAGCACCGCTTAATCGCATTGTGCTTTTCGCTCATAAATCTCTAGCAATTATTACTTCGTCATTATACCTCGAAACACTCGCTGTATCCTATTTGAATTCTATTCGCCATAGTCTGCAATGAATATTTAGCACTTTTTACAGCAGGGTACCTCATTTGACATTCTTTTACAATGCACCTTAATTGTCCCAATTTCGTGCCATAATCAGCTGTTGTTTTTAATATGCATATAAGTCACTTCAGCACTGTTCCTTTTTGTTTGACCGCTTCTCATCACCTCAATTGTTTGAGGTTTGAGGTGATGTTTGTGCTGCACAGTTTGCCCGAGTTTGCTCCCAACCCTCTATACTGGTCAACGCTGGCTGGTGGGTTGTCCATCCAGACAAACGGAAAAACGAGACCTTTGCCTGTTGATATAGATCTGAAGAAAAAATGGCACATTAGGCCTTTAGAATAGCTGCACCTTCGTGCAGCTGTTCTGAAGCCAGGCACTAGAAGGGCACGCTCACAATGATGCGACAGAAAGAAGGCAGTGAAGGCAAGCCTAGTCTTGTCGTACATTCGCCATATTTCGTGTTGCTGTATGCACATTTTGCCGTTTTCTTCGTTAAACTAATAATAACATTTGGCGTTTAACATCACAAAACCACGATATGATTGAGAGACGCCGTAGTAGAGGGCTCTGGAAATTTCGACTACCTGGGGTTCTTTAACGTGCAGCTAAATCTAAGTACACGGGCCTCAAACATTTTCGCCTCCAACGAAAATGCAGCCGCCGAGGCCGGGACTCGATCCCGCGACCTACAGGTCTTCGTTAAAATACTGCTAGTCTAGTGGTTATGGTGCTCTACTGCTGACCCACAGGTTGCGGGATCGAATCCTGGCCGCCGCGGCCGCATTTTCGATGGAGGCGAAAATGGTTTAGACCCGTGTGCTTAGATTTAGGTGCACGTTAAAGAACTCCAGGTGGTCGAAACTTCCGAAGCCCTCCACTACGGCGTCTCTCATAATCTTATCGTGGTTTTGGGTCGTCAAACCCCAACAATTATTATTATTATTAAAATACTGCTGCCATGCTATACAGGGTGATTTTTTTTCAGACAGTACATATCTTTTATAAAAAAATCCTATGACAGTCACGCTACAGTAGTACTCTAGTTCGAGGCGGAAATATTCTGCCGCAACAAAAAATGCGTTGACGGGACTAATTAACAAAAACCCGTTAACTAATTTTTATTTATTGACTTGAGGGCAGTTGTTTATATTAGAAATTTGTAGTGCGTGCCACTTTATGGTATACCCATTTTTCAGAAATCATGAAAGTTTTACGTAACTCGAGATATTTATTGTGAAATTTTAAGGGCTAAATCAGAACTGATCGTGTCCGGCACACAGAAAACGCGGTTTTTCTGTTACGTCAGACCGGAGCTGCCCGCAACAAGGGAGTGACGAAATTTGAATGAAGGCGCGTCGTGGTCGTACCTTTTCGTGAAAACTGGCAAGTCATCTAACTTGCGTCAGCGGATCGCCTTACCTTTGCATATGGCGTTTGGTGCTCATTTGTTTCTTTCGAGATGCGCGCATCCGAAACGGCAGTAATATCAACCTTTTCTTTCTATGTTTACAGATAAGTACCACACATCGCACCCAAATAATAAGCTGTTTACTTGTGTATTTCTGAATGCTTGCAGATTTTCCTGATCACATTCTGCTTCGGCCCACCTTCATTAAACTATCATCACCTTCTTTTCACGTGTAGCTCCGAGCTTACGTAACAGAGAAGCGACGTTTCCTGCACGTCAGGCGCTATCAGTTTCGATTTCGTCCTTGAAATTCAAGGATGAATATCACGAATTACGTGTAACTTTCGCGATTAAAAAAAATGTGTATGCCATAAATTGGCACGCGATACAACTTTCTAATATAAACAACTACCTCCAGGTCAGGAGTTAAAAGTTAATTAATGAGTTTTTGTTAATTAATCTCTTCATTCCCATTTTAGTTCCAGCAAACTATTTCCTTCTTGACATAGCGTGTGTGCGCGAAAACATCTTGAGCGTGACTATTATACAATTTTGATAAGAAATATGCGTTCTCTAAAAAAACATCCTTCTAATTGTACGGAGGTCATGCAGCGGAAACAGTTGCAGCTGGCTAAGGGAGTAACAGACCCTCAAAGTACAGCAAATTTAATGAGTATCCCTGGTTTTGTTCATTGCCATGACACTTCATGGAATCTGGTGTGTGAGCGCTGCCCTTGTCAGATTAAAAGGTGATCGATCTGTCTGTCATCATGTGTTTATTTTTGTACACTTGACTATTTCAGGTTGCTTCAAGACTGCACATTGAAGCTCTACAGCTGCATTTGACCAGGAAGCCTCCTTGGAAACTTCGTGTCTCGAGGTAGTCAAGACGTGTCCAAGAATTCGGAATAGCCACGCTTAAGGTCTGGCCGTGAGTGGTCTCGAATCAGTGCAACCTGCTGTCCTTTTCGCCAGAATGCCACCTGACCCTTACATGGTCTGGGGACACGACACTGCCAAGCTCATGCACGCAAGCTGTGTCACCTATTGGGCTCCTGTATCCCAGATGACTACATGAGAATCCTGTACTACACGAGAACTACACATGTTGCATGTTTTGCGCTGTATGCCACATAAAATATGTAATGGATGTCGCAAAGAAGTGCTTGATGGCTGGCCATTGATTCCTATTCATAAAAACTGACTGCTGGCTATGCTAATGTTTATACCAGGTAATACTTTAGTAGTAATACTTTTATTCACAGTAAGCCGAATACAGAGCTCACTGCAGGGGCAAGGGCTAAAGGCGAACAGCCTGACAAAGGCCCCGGTCCCTCCGCAGTTCGTGACAGTGCAAAGCTTCAACATCAGTACAGAAAAAAAAAAAAATATATATATATATATATATATATATATATATATATATATATATATATATATATATATATATATATATATATATATACATACATATATATATATATTCAATACATTGGTTTCAGAGAAATGGAGAACAAGCAACTTGCAATTGTACACATAAAATTCACACACAAATAAAATAAGTTTACATAACACATTTCAATAATTAGAGGTCGCTCTCGTAAAGATACACAACTAAACGATATCAATAAAAAACTTCAAAAACAGAGGCGCAAAATGCATGCGGATGCACCGAATTATACTGTACACTGGTGTAATCATAATACAAATTCATGAACAATTTAAGCATTAGCGGAGGCATGAAACTCCACTAAGTAGTTTCGATAATGTATACCGGCGGTTAATAATAAGTTCTTTATGTGCTTCTTAAAAGCCGCTTTACTAGCCCTAAAGTTCAATTGATCTGCAAGGGTATTTAAAACATGAGGTACCTGGTACGCAACACTTTGTTTTCCATACTTGGTTCTTGTTCTAGGAGCTCGTTTCTTTTGTTCTCGCAAACTGTAGTGTGGTCTTTCGGTGCAACTTTCTTCATATAGCTTATTTTTTTAATTAACTGAAGCAATTTAAAATGATATAATTGATCAATTCTGAGTATGGAATGTTTAATGAATAGTGGAGCAGTGCGCAAGTCTTGTAGGTTTCCCCTGTATTTTTCAAAGCAGCGCAATATTTTCTTTTGTAAAGTTATTAGCTTTTGGTAATTCCCTTGCGATGTCGTTCCCCAGACTAACATCCCATAAGTTACTTTAGAATGGAAGAGTGCATAGTACATACTTATTTTTAACCCCAATGGGATTAAGTGTATTGTTCTAAAAAAACAACCAACTGTTCGCGCTAATGCGGTAATCAGATGATTCACATGTGTGTTCCAGTTTAAGTCCTCCTGAAACCACACACCAAGAAACTTTTGTTCCCTAACGTGTGCGATGCAATTTCCTTCGAATTTTACAGTTATGTTACTGATAGGTTTGTTTATAGGTCGGAATATCATATAGGTTGTTTTTTTCGCATTTAAGCGCAGTTCATTTTGCTTTAACCAATTTGAAAGATTACTTAGATAATTATTTA
The DNA here is from genome assembly GCF_013339695.2 of Rhipicephalus sanguineus. Taxonomy (NCBI): domain Eukaryota; kingdom Metazoa; phylum Arthropoda; class Arachnida; order Ixodida; family Ixodidae; genus Rhipicephalus; species Rhipicephalus sanguineus. The sequence goes on from NC_051183.1 coordinate 147,774,003, forward strand.
CACTGTCTTCAAGTGATATTAGATTGTCTGATGAAAAGAAAACATTCGTATCGTCAGCGTACATTATAAGTTCAGGAGAATGAGGTATATCGACAATATCATAGGCAAGGAACAATAATGGCCCCAGTATAGACCCTTGAGGGACTCCTTGGTTTAATTTTATATTTGTAGAAATAGTGTTATTCAGTTGTACATATTGATAACGATCTTCAAGGTAACTTTTAAAAAGTTGTAGTGCAACTCCACGCACCCCATACCTCGATAATTTATGAATCAATGATTTGAATTGTATGGAGTCAAATGCCTTTTGAAGATCGAGAAAGAGCCCAAGAGTGTATTTGTTGTTTTCCATGTTTTCGATTATCTTATCTTTGATATACAGTAGAGCTTGTTCCGTTGATTTATTTTTTGAAAACCGTACTGACTTTTTGTTATTACTTGATGCTTATCAAAAAAGGATGCAAGTCTATGATACATTACCCCTTCAAATATTTTTGATATCGTTGGAAGCACGGATATAGGTCGATAATTCGCTAAAGTATTGATATCACCACCTTTATGTACTGCAGTGACTTTTGCCACTTTTAACTGCTCTGGAAATACACCGTTAGTGAGGGTGAGGTTGATAATGTAAGCCAAGACATTAGATATGAATGGTGATATCATTTTCAACTCAACAGAACCTATTTCATCAATCCCTGTTGCAACATTATTTTTCAGCTTTCTGATTAAGCTTTCTACTTCAACCGGATCTGTGGGTACGAGAAAAATAGAATACGGCAAAGTAGATTTATCAGGAGTTGGAGCGTTATCTCGGTTTCCATCCGTTGAAACGTAGGAACCCGCATTTATGAAGTGTTCATTCATAACATTGGCCAACCTTTCACCGCGAGGTCTAGTATATTGCCGCATTTGACAGTAATGAACGATGTTAGCGAAACTATTGCTTTTCATATCTCACTCATTCTGACAGTAATGTGTCTCGCTGTATTTCTGGACGGTGTTTCTGTATTTCAGTTCTGTACAGAACTCTCCATACCACCGCTAAATATATATATTTATATATATCATACCTTATATATATAAGGTACTTGACACACGACGTACGTTTTAGCATTAGCATAGTGCTAAAACGTACGTCGTGTGTCAAATGCCTTCCTACAGTATCAGGACCTCCGTGATCTTTCTGTAGCTCTTATATTTAAGGGTCATTCCATGCCAAGTGCCCCAGACGTGGCGCTCGCACATCGCAGATTTTGCTGATAAAATTTGTGCCTTTTTCCTGTGCCACATGGAGTATTGTGGCAAAACATTCTTGCTCGAAAAAATTTTTGACGCTCCTGGCACCCCTTCGAATTTCGCTTCTATTTATTAAACTGTACCTAATAGAAAAATGTGTATAAAATCTACTTTTGTGTGTTGAGCTTCTAAACTGCGCTTGCGCTATCGCAGAGGTTCTGTTTAGTTGTCCCATTCATTATTTCCGAATTTTTGTGTTTCGCTACCAGCTACGTAGCTTCAAAAACTACAAAAATCTTCAAAGTTCGTGCATTTTTCTTGAGCTATCTGGAACTCACCCTAACCAATATTAATAATAGCCTGATTTCCAGGAAAGTGTATTTTAGTGCAGAAGTATTTAGGGGTAAAATAGACTTCAAATCTTTCCGAAAAAAATTGTGAAATTAGAGAAAATGTACGATTTGTTGCATGTTTGACCATATTTTTCATACTGATGCGGTCAAAGTAAAAATCCTCGTCATGCGGCGTTTGATAAAAGACTTCATCGTTAAGTAATGAAAAAAGTCTTATCAAATCATTTTTTTGTTTTAACGAAGAAAATAATTTTGAATTTGTCCCTCCGAACGCGCAGTGCATTTCATTTTGTTGCCACTTCGCCGCAAAGCACGTGGTAGCCCTTGCAGCTGACACTCGTCACAGGCAACGGCCAGATGCGAGATGTATGGCAGTGGCTCGTGAGTGGTCGAAAGTCTATATATATATATATATATATATATATATATATATATATATATATATATATATATATATATATATATATATATATATATAGTATATATGTATATATATATATATATATTATATATATATATATATATATATACTATATATATATATTGTGTCGATGGAAGGATTGTGTCGATGGTGTGCGACGGGTGCCTGCCATACAATAAGAAAAATGGTGAGAAACCAGTGGTGCTTTGAGGTGCGGTATTGTAGGCGTAGGTGACGAAAGGCAGAATGGAATCCCAATTTGTGTGATCGGCGGCGACGTACATCGAGAGCATGTCGCCGAGCGTGCGGTTAAAGCGTTCCGTGAGCCCATTCGTCTGCGGTGGTAAGCAGTAGTTTTTACGGTGAACAACGTTGCACTCTTTGAGGATGGCTTCGACGACTTCCGACAGGAAGACACGGCCTCGATCGCTCAGCAGCTCCTGGGGTGGACCGTGGCGCAGCATGACACCGGCGGAGCAGGAAGGAGCTACATCGCGCGCTGTAGCCGCTGGGAGGGCGGCAGTTTCGGCGTATCGCGTAAGGTGGTCTACAGCGACGATAGACCAGCGGTTACCAGCCGACGTCAGAGGAAGTGGCCCATACAAATCGATGCCAACGCGCCCAAACGGTCGGTCAGGGCAAGGTATAGGTTGCAGACCCACCGGCGACAGGTGCGTTGAAGTTTTGCGGCGCTGACAATCGATGCAGGAGCGAACGAACTTCTGCACGTAGCGGTACATGCCTCGCCAAAGTACCGTTGGCGAATGCGGTGGTATGTTTTCGATACACCAGAGTGCGCACACTGCGGGTCAGCGTGGAAACGATTCGCATATGTCAGAACGCAGACTGCGGGTATTACTAGTAGCCACTGGCGGCCGTCGGCGTTGTAATTGCGTCGGTGAAGGAGGTCGTCGCGAATGGCGAAATGGTGGGCTTGACGACGCAACGCGCGAGTGGATGGTGTTTGCCGATGGATCAGTGAGCAAGTCTATCAGTGAAGCGATCCATTC
>NC_051183.1:147777125-147815173 GCF_013339695.2 Rhipicephalus sanguineus
CACCATCTTGAATCTGAGCCTAACTGAGCTTCCAACCAGAAGTGCGATAACTGAAAACGAAATTAGCGCTCGAGTCGATGGCGAGTCAAAATGAAAGCAGCCAATGGCAGCCCGCCGCCGTGCCGGCAAAGCTGTGCGCCCCGCGCCGGCCGCCGAGGCCGCGCGCGCGCCGCAACGCTAGTTTTGAATTTCTCGAAAGTTCCGTTGTAGCACGAAGCGAGCGTTGAGCGCGGGCACCAGGCCGTCCGTGCAGGCAGGCTATGCTTGGGGGACACCTGCAAGTCTCTCGTTGAGGTTGGCGGATCACTGTTCGCTTTTGAGACTTATTGGAGCGGTCGTTATGGTCAGCCGTGCTCCGCCGCCGCCACAACGGAGCCCGTCGTAGTCGCCGGCCTTGATGTGAAGTTTCGTGATGTTCCGTTACATGAAGCGACCGTTGGCCGGCGTGTGCAGTTTTTGCGGTGTTTCCGTGGATTGCTCTCTTGCCGCCGTGATGGTTAACGGCACACGCCATTCGTACATCATGCAGCGGTGCACGGATACTTCAAGACCGAGTTCCGCAAGATTCTTCCCTGATCGAAAAACTATAGGTGAGTATGCGGTTTGCGTTCGCAGCCACACATATATAGCTTCATTGCAGTTGGACAACAGTTGTTTTTAAACGTGACTGAATCGTGAAGAGCACGATTTCGCATCGTTGTACCAAGAAGTAACGAAAATAAAGCACTTTAGACTCATAGTTTTAACTTCTGCGTCTCTGACATGACTGCTTCCTTGGAAGTGCTTTTTGCATTTTTTGGCCTGTTTATCACTCGCCTTCGTTTAAATACGCGTTTCTGAGTCTGTGTATCTCAACTTGCACTATACCGAGACGACGAAACTACGTTTGCGTGATGTGACTGCGTAATTTTTGTCGTTTGAATTCGGTTTGCAACTGCTTTTCTGCAGGACGTAAACGTTTTCTGAATTATGGAGAAGGCCACAAGTGACGCGTTTGCCCAAGGAAGGGTTAATAACTATAGAATCTGCTCTCTGCGAAGTCTCGATCCGCAACCTCAAGTGCACCAGCTTTCTACTCTGCCCCCAGTGCTTTCTTTCGGTGCGTGAATGTTATGTTCATTATATGTACTTACAGCTGAAAAAGTACTCTTTGTGTTTATGTATTACCTCTGTAATTACCTATAGAAAAACCGTTCGAAGAACCTTCATGTGTAGACATGAGTTGTTTTTTTCTGGTGAGCCTTGAGTATTGCAAAGTGTCCAATATGCAGAATTTTATTGTTTGCGTTTATCTCAATGAAGTGCTCAGTGTACAGGGCATGACATTCTCACTTCAGTGACGTTATCTTACAGCTATGCATTGTATTCGCGGTGAAAGAAAAGCTGTGTCGTAGACTTATTTCACCTGGCCATTGGGTAATACGCGTTTCTTCGAATGTTATATGTGCTGCTGCATAAACGGACCATCGCCTTCATGCCGTTGCCGCCATCTAACTGTCAAGTAGTGGTCAAGTGCCAAATAATGTGTATTTCCCTTTTTAGTGCGATGTACTGCTTATATATATCTAGTTGTTTTGTGTTTCGTATTAGTACAGTGGTTAATAAGTAGTTCATTGCAATATTATTCCATATTTCGGTATTTTGCGCATCTTTATTGTTTTTGCCATGCACTGACATTTCGCTTACATTTCTTTAAATTTCATGACTCTGTCACATCAGCAGCTCTTGTGCACTTTGGTCAGTATTGTACTAAACACATCGTGTTACTTATATGTGTATACGTTAAAGGGCCTGCATTTTCAGTGTGTTCGATTTTTAATTTCCAATTTCTGAACTTTACAATGAACTTTTGTGCTGTTTAATCATGGACACACTGTGCATTCTTTAATTCTCTTCTTCTCCGGAACTTGTATCGTGCCCCATTATGTGCAAATATTGAGTTTTGGAAACGGAGCAATAAAACGAAGTCACAGATATGTTGTGGGTGGAAGTCATCCTTTATGCTCTGGATCATGCAGGCTGCGTGCATTCAAACGCACTGCGCACCACGAGCGGACAGAAAAACATAAATGCGCGACCAAGCACAGCACGCGCGCACGCGAAAGAAAAAAAAAAACGCGCCACGCACACGAAAAAAAAAAACCCGCATTTCCCCGAAGGGGAGTATGAGGAAGTGCGAAGCACGGGCTGATGCTATGAGGCGGCGCGCACGACTAAACTGCAGAGCCGAGCGAAGGAGACGGCAGCGAGAGAGCACGCGCCAGCCGACCCACGGAGGTCTGGCCGTTTTTAAGTGCAAAGCACTTTCACTGATGATGATGATCTGTCTTCCGAACTCGTTCGAAAGAACCCGCAACGCGTTCAACTTGTTGGCGGCGTTGCGCACGCCCGAGATGGGGCTCAGGTTGTTGTCGAACCACAGTCGATCGCACACCGCGCAGCTATATCCGAAGCTGCGGTCCAGGAAGTCTCGCTTGAAGCGCGCGTCCGGCCAATCGAATTCGAGGGCCCGTGCTCGCTCGCGCATCGCGCGTCCCCGCGCCAGATCGGCTTCGGGGTGCTCGGCTCGCTTCGCACGCTTTCGTTCGGCGTCTCGCCGCCGGCCTGCATCACCACAGGCAATGCGCGGGGCGCGCGCAGCCACGGAGCGGAGGGCGGAGCGCGCGCAGTCACGTGGGGCGTGACGTCCGCTGCGCCGTTGCTACAGACGCTCCTCTCCTCTGCTCGCGCCGTTGCTATGGGACGGCGGACACAGGGTCGCTTATAAAGTGCATTCGCACTTAAAACAAAAAAACGGCGCGCGGCATGAAAGAAGAAAAAGGAGCCGCCAAGAAAGAAGGCAAAAAAAAAACGGCACCCGACATGGGAGAGCAGAAAAAGCAAGCGCGCCCGAAAAAAAAAAATAAAAGAAAACGCCGCGAGGAGTGCGAGGGAGGTAGAGGGGGAAGGGGGGGCGAGAAGAAGCGAGCGGCTGTTGTTACTGTTGCCCCGACGACGTAAAAACGCAATCGTTACGTAACCGCTGCGTCATCGCCGCCATTACAGCGCTTCCACTCGCCAGGGCCGTAACTCAACGGCTTTCATGGCGCTCTCGGCGCAAGCGTCGCAGAACGTTTGAATTACGCGTCCCTATGGGACATGGAGGAAGGAATACTAAGGAGAGGCCCTGACGTCACATTCGTGAAGCCTCCACATCGCAAACACCCGCGTCGCCTCCTAGCGAAAGCGCAGCGAAACATTACGCGATTTCCGTCGCGACGTTTGCAAGCGCATGCGCGCATCGCGAAACTTTGCAGCCTTTTTTTGTTTGTTTATTTTTCGCCGTGCAAGCGGTGTAGTCGATTCACGCTTGTTGCTCTTTGTGTGTGTTCTTTAGGAAAGCTTCGCAATGCCCAGCTGTTGCGTATACCCTGTGCAAATCGCGTGCACTGCGGACAGTACCGGGTGTCACTTTTCATGTGTACGTATACGTTCGCTTCATTATTGATCACTAAGGCATGGTATTTGCGTGCGAAGCTCTCGGATGTGCGCTCTGTTGCTTGTAACTCATTCTGTCAACTCGGAACACACGTGAAATTTTGTTTTTGGCGTCTGACGCGCCGTACATACCATGCGCTGAAGGCATCGTACGTTTTAGAGGCTGTGTCGTTCAGACGAAAGGGCAATAAACTTGTTGGTGTTATCGGACTACATAATGTATGTATTGTGCGGTGTGCGCTCGCTGCGTGCTTGTGTTGTGTGCACACTAGAATTACAAACTTTACATGCACGGTCGCGTCTACAATACAGCGGCGTCCTCTTTTCGACGTGAAGTTAGTTCAACTAGGTTGGCGTTGCGCCGAATAGCTACTACGCTTACTCCATATGCACGAACAAAGAACCGCTAATCGGGCAATAGATCTGGAAATCGGGCTACGAGAAAGGAAAAGAAAGGCCTAACGCCCAGCAGAACGCGTAAGACACTGCTAGGTGAGTTCGAATACGATAAGGCAGGGGCTGAATGTTTTTGAATACGGCACGTACCGGTACTTTCTGTACTGTTGCACAGAAACGCTCCACGAAGAATTTCAGCACGCAGCGCTCGGGCCTGCCACGCACGAACAGCCTGGTAAACATCTGCTTGCAACATTTTACTGCGTGCGAACCGCACAATACGCGCTAAGTTTACGCCGGGACTACAGATTCGAGCTGAAGCGAACCACCGCGGAGAGCACGCCGCGGGGCGTCTGCTGTTTTGTTTGCCCCATACCGGTTTGTTTGCCCCACAATTCTGACGTCACTTCCGCCACACTTTTCGCAATGCATTGGGATACGATAGGGCCTCTCCTTAGTTTTTCCTTTCTCCATGCTATGGGAGGTATACGAAGAGACCTACCAGTGATTAAGCCACTTGGCCAAAGTTGGACCACTTGCCCAAGGGCCAGCCATCTTGAACGGCTGACTAGGTTCATACGTGTGTTCATTGTCGATCAAAAAGCAAACATTACGCATATCTGAGGCGCAACATCATTAGGTAAATATTAGGTGGTGCGTTCCTTTAATAGAAAATGCATACATACGAAATTCTAAAGACCCTAGTTTATTAAGCTGCGCTGAAACTTGCCTTCCTCCGTGCCCTCTGCACGAGCTGATTGTCGTGTTTTGGTTTCGGTTCTGTATTGCACTCTACGATAGCTATGGGGCGCCGCTCTGGCATTCCTGTTTTACCCAGGCGACGCGTAAATTTAAAAGAGTGTGTGGAGAGTACTCGTTGAGTGCGGACGTTTCTTCTGATTCAGCGCTTCGCGCCAAACCGCGTGTTCGAGCTGGCTGGCGTCACCGCCTGTCGCGTTGGTCACGCCGGTCTTCGCCTGCTGCTGCGCAGGGACTACCAGCCCGCAACACAGCACTCATGTTTCCCAACGTATTGCCAGATGGCGTCCATATCTCACGCAGCGCCTCTGCTATCGTCTTTAGACGACATTTGCAGCGAAGCATGCAGATATGCGGCCAATTTTTAGGGGTGAAGCACCTTATAGCGGCACCCGTTCGTCCCCGTCGTAGTAGTGTGTAACCAGTCTTAAAAACGCAGGGGGCGTGCACACATGAAGGCTCCCTAAAGACAATGCGCTGCGACAGTACGTGATATGTATCGCCCTCTCCTCTCCTACGCTTCCCCCTCTTTCTCCTCTCCTACGGTCCCCCCCCCCCCCTATCTTGCCTCGCGGCGCAGCGGCGCCGACGCAGGCAGCGTCGCGAGGCAGCGCGCGGCAGCGTCTTCATTGAAAAAAACCGACCGCTCGCGCTGCACAACCGTTCACTGAACACCCCGTATAAATAGGCACTGGATTTGACCTCCAAGGTAGTGCGTGTGTGCGATTTCTCCTGTGCGTGATTAAACAATGAAAATTCACAGCGTACATGTAAAATAAAGTGAGCTGCAAGTCGTCATAACTCTCATCGAACCTTCAGTATAAACGCTCCCGATCTCACGTCGGTGATGATGTACTGGGCAGAATTCACGGAAGATTCACGGTTTACCGATGAACCTCCGCAGCTTCGCCCACTCATCATCATTCACTCCGTGGATATGCTGTGATATTTTTAAGAGAGTGTGCCACCGTGCGTTTATAACACGTGCTTAACAATGTAGTGTACATGACCATAGTACCATTAGCAGCTACGGCACCGCACTGTGCATGGAGTCGATCCTAACGAAGTTTGATGATCTATGTCATATAAAACAACCCCAAACCGCTCACAAACTTGTCACGCGAATCACTTTCTAGACGCTCGTCTATATTGCAAAGAACCTAACGTTTCCTGGTGGAAAGCTATCCATGATCGTACTCGGCGCAAGTCTTTTAGCCTTATTTGTCATAAAAGTAAACTTTCGAATTTTTAGACGACATTTGTATGTGTCAATAATTCAAAAGGTGATGCGAGACTACCTCAAATCAATGTGTTTCCGTCAGAGTTGTACGTAACGCGTTACACGTAATCGATTACTCTTAATCAATTACATTTTCTTGTTTTTTGTAATATAATGGATTAATTTTTCGAAATTGTAACGTTCAGTATAATTGAATTGCATTTTCTAGTGACTGATTACTGCTAATCAATAACGTTTTTTTTTTTTCAAAATGAAGATGTAACCAGTCTTTTATGGCAGTTTACGGGGGGTCCTTACAGAGCCTAATCTTTCACCTTTTTTTTACTTTACCTCCAATGCCTAACCCGGGCATCGGCGAGAGCGAAGCGCATCGCTTCATAGCGAACATGTAGAGTAGCACCGAAGCACTGCGCAACTGTAGCTGGTGAGCAAGGTGTTCCTTCGATATAATACAGTCCTTGCCGCCAGCGCTTGCATCGAGAGTGTTCAGTGTAGCAGATGGCCTCTTCACAATAAAATGAGAAAGAATTAGTCGCGACAAATTCGAAAAACGCCTCCCATTGAAATTTAACAACATGTAAAATAATATCACAGATGCCGCAGTAAGCCCTCCAGCTTTCACGCAAGCGTCCAGCCTTCTCTCTACCATGCGAGCCACAGCAGTTCGTTGTAGCTTGATAAACTTTTGTTACTGTGTTACGGCAATAAGTCTTTGAAGGGAAGTAACGCAAAAGTAAACGCTTACATTTCGGCAAATGCTCAAATAATTTCAGGGGTTGTAATTTACCCGTGCAATGAATTGCATTTCAAAGGAAGTAATTGTAATTATAATCGGTTGCTTACTAAGTCTACGAGAGTAGTGATGTGGGCTTGTTGGTGCATAATGGAAAGGCAGTTTTTTAGCGCTGGTGTAGACGAGGACACATAGCAAGAGACACTAGACACGACGTTTGAGCCTTTCGCGCAACCTTTTCTGGCGCTGGCGAATCCATGGTGAAGATTAGAGATGCCTTGCCGATCATGTTCATAAAGAATGCTCCAGAGAACACGGGGACTATTCCTACGGTAAAACACTACGATTAGGCATTACATAGAACACCCCAAAATGAGATTATGCGTGCATTTTTTATTTACACCGATGCGGTTTTGATAAGAGCTTCGACGTCATCAATGAGCGCTTAAGAATTTTACCTTTAGATCACTTTTATGAAATTTGACGACCACATTTATGTTGAAAAGAAAAATATCTGCATTGGCTCTTGCAGTGTGCCTGTGTTGAGCCATATCTTTTTATCGTTTATCCGTCGTTGTTTCCGTCATTGTTTTAATTTTACTAGTATGACAATGCCCTAAATTTTTCCGTTATGTGGACGACTTTTTAATTCTTTTTCAAGAAACGCTCAACGTCGTATGTGCATGCGCTAGAGTGTTCTGGAAGTTTTTAATTACTTTTGATGGACCAGAAGAAGACACGCTTCAGTTATTATACATGCGGTTACAGTTCAACGAAAGTCACATGTGCTGGGCGTATTCTCCGCGTTCGAAAATAGATCTCCTTCCATACAAATCGGCTCACTCTAAGACAATAAAGCGATGCATAAAAAAACTGTGTTTAGGATATGCGCTTCAGAAGCCGTGCGTTCACATTGTGCATGTTTTCAGCTACATTTGGGGAGGCGTTTTTCAGCCGACTTCCCTGAGTCGGTCGTCGTCTCTGTTGCTCAGACGCATCTTAAGGAAATGAGCCACGGTAGCTCCAAGAATGCCACGATGGGCCTGGTGGGCGCCCAGAAGCCAGAAGTGGTTACGTACATCGACAAGGTGACGCACATCCCTCTTGCTGTCAAGAATGAGCAGCTGAAGAAAGACAACCGGTGCCTCCGCTCACGTCAAGAGGTCCTGCAGCGAAGGATTGCGGAATCAAGCTCACCTGCAGCTCCTGCCACAGAGGGCACTCTTCAAGAATGTGCGATCGGAATTGCGAGGTTACGACGATGTCAACAGGAATATAAAAAAGAGATTGGCCAATGATTAGATACATCCTGATGCGAATTCTGAGCGCAGATTCATGTTGGGGCAAAGCCAACTGTGTTTTAAGTGTTTCCTATACACAGTTGTAGCGATGTGACACTCGTCACATATTCCCACAGTAACTGCCAGCGTTCGAATGATATGCACACTACTCTGTGCACTGCAGGCGTCGCGAATGAAGCGAAACGCCGACAGCCCGGTTCCGACAAGCGCCCAAAATGCGCACGTGTTCTAACAATGTTTCATGTTAGCACAACGCCAACGGTGTTTGATGTTTTTGCATTCCGTAGTTATAGCAATGCGACATTCATCACATACTGCCACAGAAACCGCCAGTGCTCGAGTGCTACGCACACTGCTATGAGCATTGCAGGCCTCGTGAACCAAGCGAAGCACCAACAGCCCCATTACGACAAGCGAAGGCAGCCGCCGTGGACGTGCCAGCCTTTTCATTCGCCGCGAGCTCCTACCAAGGGGCTAGCATGCTGTACGGAGGAAGAAAGTGAAGTTAGAGGCTTTTGGCTCGTGATATCGGCAGACTCCGCGTTCACTTACTTTTTACCTTGTTCACTGACTCGGTTAAGCTGCTCACGGCGACGCTGCTCAATCCAGGATCGGCCGTGTAAAAGCTGCGTCGTGAACGCACACCGTGTATTTCTTTTAAATAGCTTTCTACTGCGATGACACATTGTCTACGAAACAACCAATGGCAACGCGGTCTACCTTCAGACATTTTGCACTGAGATACATTAAAAACAGCAACAGCAAATGCCTTCGCGTGATGTAGAGGTAGTTCGAGAAATTTTATTCGGCAAGACATAGCACGCAAGCTCAATCGTTACCGTGTCCGCGAGACACGGTAACGCTTCACACCTTCGGAGGCACTTCCTCCTCAGCAGCTGAAAAGTGCGACCTCTTGGAAATAGAGCTACGAAATAGATACAGCAATGATGCGGTTCGCATATAAGCTATAGATGCACCTGTCACTTGCCAGTATGTAGCTGTGCTGGCCGCCGACAACAAATATATTCAATCGTTGAGAATAAAAGGCAAGCTGCTGGCACACGATTACTCGGCGGTGGTTACCGCGGACTCTGGGATTGCCTTGTTAATAGGACCCCGGTGATATCATCCGATGCCCAGACGTTTCAGGTTAGGTTGCAGTTGGCACAAGATTAAGATGCACTCTGCAATGACCAGTCTGCCAAAAGACTTTTTTGGACGGTTGCACTCACCTTATAGTCGTCTCTCGAGTGAATACGGTGGATAAAGAATCTGCAGGGGAAATCTTTATCTTTCTCTAAAATAGTGTCCCTGGGCATCACTTGAGCATAGCCAATGCTTTTAGATAAACCTCTGCAGTGTAAGTAGAATATCATGGTGTCTTGCGGGCCGATGCTCGGAGGCAGCCCTGTGTAAAGACGACCGCAAGCATCTCTTGGACGAAAACACGGTCGAAAGGTGAGTGAGACGCGCGCCTTCTGGTTCGAAGACAGGCGCTTACAGAATAGTCAATTCCTTTCTATTATGGTCTGCACACACGTTCATCGGGAATTCATTCCTCGCTCATCCGGATCCCAACTATTGTGACCTATCTATTTGGCCTTAGACATGAATGAAAGATGTCATCAGGAAGCTACAGTACCGTCAGAAGCATCATTGTTGCGAAAGATGGATAAGAGAGTATCTACTAAACTTAAGACTGTAGCACGTAGCAATCACACAAAACGTTCTCCTTTTTTAACACGAAAGTGTTTTATGCCGGGGTCCACCAAGTACATCCGTCACGGATATGACGTTGATAAAATGGACGCCAACTGGGTGAGAAAGAAAAAAACGAAGAAAAAGATACCCCCGCTGGGGATCGAACCCACGACGTTGCTGCCGCGACGGCAAGCGCCCGACGCTCTACCGAGTAAGCTAACTCGGGAGTTGCGAGATACGGCGCGAACGCGTCTTATATCTTTCACACATTCTCTTTCGCGGCGGGCGGAGCGGGGCGGTGCCGCCGTCTGTGAGGTGTGACAAGAAGTAATGCTTCACGATCGACACTTACTAGCCATTCCTCCGAGATTGCAAGCGATATCGGAGGTAATGGTTAAAGCGTCTCAACACCAGAGAGGTAGACTGGCCGCGCTGGCGTCGCCGAGGCACCCTTGACGCAGTTACGTTCTTTGCCTTTGACTTCGTGTTAGCGTGCGTCGGCTCATCGGAGTAGTGCAGTTTCCACGTGCACCAACGGGATTTCGCCGCGGCCGGCTGCTTCAATTGCGAGAGCACCGACTAACAAAACTGCTGCAATATGCGTTGCAGAAAGGACGCGATTTCGACGGGCGAATGTCGTGCCTTGGTGGAGCGAGAGCCGCGCCTGCGAGACAGAGGCCAGCGGGACGCACGCGTTTGCGGCTCAGGCTACGAACCTCTACCTCCCGTGTTGCTGAAGCGCAGTGTGTGTTATGTATGCATGAGCACAGGCGTCGGCTACCCATTGCTAGAAAGCGCACACCGTGCCGTTTCTCTCCTTAATTGACCACGTTTTGAAGAAGCGCATACCGGGTACCAGTGTTGATTATGAGCTTGTTGATATCATCCTTACGCGGGATTCACGATTCGCTGTGTTCAAATATATGTTCACACCGTCAGCTACCACAACGGTTTAATAATGATCATGGGCGTTAGTCGTCGCGATAGAGAAATGCTGTCAACATGGGTGCATCCACGTCAAACGGTGCTATAGCTGCCAAATACGAATAGACATTGTACAAGCTCTCATATATCGCTACACAATAAGCACTACTTCTGTGAAGACACGTTTAACTTTCGTGTTATACCGATTCCTATGACGGAGGGATCAGCCATGTTTTTTTTTTTTAAATTGCTTCTTACCATTGGTACAACGCATTCTTGTTGTCCACATATATTTAATGCCGGCAGGCATGGGTATGCACGCCAGTGGTTAAGAAAATCACCTTCGGGGCGTGGGGGCGTGCACTCGATCCACACTCCTCAAGAAGCCTTTGACTTATCACCAAACACAAAAAGTGGCCGTTGGCATCAGAACGAGTGATGCAAAGAGCATCACGTGAAAAGGTCACCGTCGAATGCAGAATGCCGTAAAAAGACGCGGAAATTTTTGTCATCATGACGCGTAAAACCTGACGTCACACGATGACGTCTTCACAGAAAGCTTCCAGCGCCTCGGATATCTGAGACAGTCCAAATCCACGTACGGGCAGAAAGTTTCCAGGAAGGAGGGGGGGAGGATAAGTGCAGTCGCCTGAGAAGAAAAGCATGATGGCTTTCGCCTTTGAGTTATATTTCGCAAATGCATTAGGGACCGGGTGACTTTTATTTTGTTCATGTATTTCCTTATGTAGGTCATAGCCTTCTATGACAGAGGGGCAGACAGACAGACAAACGGACGTGCAGTTATGCCGTGGGATCGGCATAGAAATGATGACGCCTTTAAAACTGTTTCACGAACTAACGGCAACGCACTGAATGCAGGTAGTCTCGCATCAGACATCGAATCACTGACATCTACACACACCGTCTAAAAATCGTTATTATTGCGATAACAGGTATATGAACAGTCTCGACGGGTTTTTGCCGTCGCCGTTGCAGTCGCCGTCATGTCCTTCCGGTATGAAGTCCAAATTGATAAGATCCCCCCGCGCATTGTATGTTCTGCCGCGGGTGAAAGCGTGCGAGCGAAGGCGACGAACGCGGCTGAAGCAGAGTTCAGACGAGCCGGCCAATTTCCATCGCTGAGAGGGTGCATGCGATAACATCACCCGGCTCGGCAGGCCTGCCGTCGAAGCAGACAGGAATCGCCTCGCCCTTCTTTAACGAGCCTTAAAAGACGCGAAGACGCAAGGGCTGGTGGCGGGAGTGTCGCGCGAAAGCAACATTGAACAATTACATTAAGGGCGCGGTCGCGATCGCTCGAATGTCATCACAGCGGGCGGCTTGTATACCCTTCTACGTGCTGCGCTGTCAACGCGAAGTGACTTTCTGGAGAGCATCGCTCCCTGGAGCGGCAGTATTCTTTTACAGCAGCGTTTTGTAATTACGCGAGATCGGATACAATAGTTAGCTACCAGCCTCACTTCGTGTAATAACTACAATTTCTTGCTGTCGCATTCATTGCTTCGCCCTTGTGGTGAAACGGTGACTTTTTTTTCATTTTATCAACAACTGTGTTAAAATGCTTCTGGCAAGTACGATGTGTCATAGTTTTCGGCCCAAGCAACATTAGGTTGTTGTTATTTTAACGAGTTTATACAAAGTGACCCACTTGTGCATTCCGCGCTGGATTGGAAGATCCTTTATAAGGCATAGATTATCTAACTAACTGAACATTCGCTCCATGCACACTCACAACCGGTCATTGCTGACGATTGTTAATAATTTGTGCCAAGCCTCCTAACTCTCGGATGGGTCACTGTTCTCCCTTATTTGAATATATATTGCGCGCGAGGCCCAACCCTGAAAACGCCGGCGCCCCCATCGGCATGACGTGCTTGACAGGATCACGTGGTCTGAGCGGCCGCATCGGCTGCTTGTGGCGTGCTGCCGGGCGCTTTGAAAACAAATTTCAAGTTCCACCTGTGTTGCGATCCGTTGAACTGCGGATGTTTCCTGGAATTTTGAGCACGAATGAACCCATTGTAATAGGAGTGGCTGCCTCCGAAGGTGACGAACATGCTGCTCTACTGCTTGGTGTCAGCCCGATGTCAGCCTGCACTGCTACCCGTGGGACAAGAAACTACGTGAAGCGTGGGTTGTGAAGCTAAGAACAAGCAAATAGCCATCGGCTACAAGTCGTTAGTGCAACAAACACTTCTGCGAGGAAGACTTTCGTTACTGCGTCGGGGCTGCGATGGTCGGTGACTAGCAGAAAGCGCGTACTGAGACGATCGTTCGCGCACGAATCCTGCCGGGGAAAGGTGCCTATTTTCCGCAGGATGAAAAAGACACTACCTTTTACCAGGTGTGATGCCATCTCAGAACCTTCCCGTGCGACCTCTTGATCGTCGGCCTCATGCTCAGCCTCCACAAAATCGGCTGCAGATACCTAAGTCAATGTTCAGAAACGTTGGATTAGAAAACACACTGTGTCCCTTATGTATTCCCTTCAGGTGACTGGAAGGCAAAATCCCTCTTCTTCTTCTCCTGGTTCTTCATCTTATCAGTCGGTGTATTGATTCTCCCCAGCCCCCTTGAAAGCTTTCTGCACCTAGCACGGTTTTGCACTGTCTCCGTGATCGACCCATCGATAACGGATGCTGTGCAAATGCGCCATGTCGTGCAAGTACGTCATCATGTGACGCCATGTTATGTGGCGTCATGCTCACGTATAATTTTGTCACAAATTTTGGCGATCTATGACGTCGTCATGACTTCATATGGTGACGCTATCACGTCATAATGATTTTTTGCATCATTCGTGTTGACGCCGCCTGCGGTCAATCTTCCTGTCTGGTGAGGCATCTAAGGTTTTCGCCTTCATTAAATACATGACATTTGCTGGTTACGTGCATAGTGAGGGAGTCAAACGCTGCCGCTTATGTGTGCTGCATTTATGTATGCAATACCATTGTTTTAGTAAATTAGTAATGCTTGTCAAACTATTTTATTCAAGCAACACTACGTGCTAAAACGCCCAAATTTATTTGTGCCACTCAAACTTATGTTGCGCCTCTCTAGCCCCTTGTATTTTTGGAGCCTTATTTATTTATGTTGGTAAGATGCCGAGCTGTATGCGTTGGACCCGACATGCAGCCAAAAATGCTGGGACACTCGCCAAAGAATCCTGCGCATCAAAATTTTCCATTTTACTCTTTACTCGTTGTTATTACCGTGGTTTGCAGCAGCAGGTTACTGCAATACCTTCTCTTTCTTTCACCCTCATTTCGAATTCATGTGGGCCCTTGTTCACGGCTGACGTTTATAGAACACGTCCGGTAAACGTTACTGTATTTTACTATTTTCTTTCTCTTGACGTTGCATGCTACCGCGTGCTTGACCTAGACGTAGACCGCTTCTATATCCGCCAGCAATCTCGAAGTGGTGAAGGTTATGTCACAAGACTGCAAGTTCACTATAATGCGAAGTGAATGATAATTAAGGAGCGTATTAAAAGAATAAACGCAGCTTCGCACTGTGGTGCCAAGAATGAAGGATGTGCGGAGCTGGGAAACCTTCTTTGTTTCTCTTCGGTTTTCGCTTTCTTTCCTCCTCCCTTTCAGTTTTTTTCTTAATTTTTTCGCCCTTTATTCCTATTGTAGAGAAGCATTGGAACGCTGTAATGGGCCGTCCTCTCGAGCGCCTTCTAGTGGGTCGCCCTCTTTGCCTCTTCTCAGAGAGCACCCCCTCGTGCTCGTGAGAGTCTGCGCTCCGTCGTGACTGTTGTGCATCGTCGCCGTCAATCCAGCCGTCAATAAACGCCTTTACAAAGTGGTGGAGAGTGCTGCACCGTCACCGCAACTTCGGTCTCCATTCGATGCCCCTGGAGCTTCGATCTCGCACCGTGCCATCTACCACGCCGCAAGACGCCGCTCAGCAAACGCAGCCTCCTGCCCCGACCGCTTGTTCCGGTGTCCCCCGTATCCGCGACCATCCTGTCTTCACCGGCGCGTATGGCACCGACGTGGAGGACTGGCTCGCGATTTACGAGCGGGTGAGTGTTCCCAATAAATGGGACGAAGCAGGCAAGCTGACCAACTTGGTTTTCTACATTGCGGCTGTGGCAGGCATGTGGTACAACAACCATGTGTCCGATTTCCCCACGTGGTCCGATTTCAAGACCGCCATCGTCGACGTGGTTGGCCGCCCTGCCGTTTGCCGTTCGCAAGCTGCAAGCCGAACAGGGTTTACGTGAACGACCTCAGCAGGCCGGGGAATCGTTCACGAGCTACACTGAAGACATCCTTGACGTGTGCAAGAAAGCCGACGCGAGCATGTCGGAGTCTGACAGGATCAGGAATGTTCTGAAAGGCATCGACGATGAGGGCTTTACCATGCTGCTGGCCAAAAACCCTCGCAGAGTGGCAGAGGTCATTACCCTGTGCCAAAGCTACGAGGAGCTGCGCCGGCAACGCTTGATCACCCGTCGACCGCCATCACGCGATGGTGATCTCGCGGGCTTGTCGGCCATTCCTGACCACTCCACCTTGCTCGCCGAAATCAAGTCGTTCGTGCGTGAGGATATTGCGCGCCAGGTCTCTCTACTGGCTTTCGCTCCACCGCACCATGTTGACCAGCCGCCAACTACACTTGTGCCTCCTCTCCGCCGAGCGATTCAGCAAGAAATCGCGGAGGTGGTTTCTGAATACCACCAGGCGCCTCCAGCGCCTCTGCCACTAAGCTACGCGCAAGCTGTAGCCAGGTCGCCCCCAGCGATTCCTGTGGCTGGCCCGCGAAGTTGCGCCGAAGCCGTCTTCGGACCACAGGCCTTCGACGCGGCTGTGCCGCCTATATACGTCAACGTCGTCCCCAGGCCCCGACTGCTGCCCACAATGCACTCATATCAGCAGGCGCCTCGTCCATCCCGTTCTGCGACATGGATGGGACCCGCGAACCACTGGTGCACTTCCCACAACCGGCCCATTTGCTTTGCGTGCGGTTGCGCCGTTGACGTCTCACGCTACTGCAATCGCATGCAGCCGCCTCGGGTCGCATCAGCCCTCACCAGCTCATCGAGCCGCCCTTATTATGACCAAGCGCCGCCTATGTCACCGCCGTCCCACCCCGCACCGTCTACCCGCCGTTCACCGTCTCCACGACGTCGCTCACTGTCGCCGATGCGGCCACGTCCGGTCTCACGCGACCAGGAAAACTAGTCGTCGCCGTCCACGAGGCAAGGGCTGCGACGCTATTGGACTGCGAAAGTCTCAGCGTAGCCCCTCGAACGTGATAGACGTGTTTGTGGACGGTGTTGGCGCATCTGCCCTTATCGACACTGGAGCCGACGTATCCGTCATGGACGCCAAGTTTAGCCGATTACTGCGAAAAATGATGACGCCGCTTTCCGGGCTCTCCCTCCGTACAGCCAGCGCCCAAAGTATTCAACCTATAGCGGTGTGCACAGCCCGCGTCATTATTCAGGATGCTCTGTACGCCGTCGAATTGACCATAATTCCTGCCTGCTGTCACTACGTCATCCTAGATGGGATTTTCTCTCCCGCCACGACGCCGTCATTCATTGCGCACCAGCCGAAATAGAGCTCTCATCTTTATCTGATTTGGCGCCGGCAGACAGTCCATCGGCTGCGGGCAAGGTACTTGTCAAAGACGACACCAAGGTGCCTGCAAACTCGTCGACGGCGGTGTCAGTGTACTGCGCCAGTGTCTCCGACACCGTTGCACTTCTCTCGCCATCTGACCATGTTTCCACGAGGAAATGCATGCTGGTGCCTTTAGCGACCGTGCAAGTCACTATGGCAGCACGTCAATTTTTGTTATCAACCCATCTCCGTACAGTGTTATGTTGGTGCGAGGGGAATGTCTCGGCAGCGTGGAACCCCTCGAAGACACACAAGTTATGGACGAACCAGATAAAATGCACTGCCACAATTCCAGTACGCTAGGCGCTGTTTCGACGTCTTGTTCATCACCCGCTGATGTATTTGGTTCCTCCATTGCTGACGACATTACACCGGTCCAGCGTTGCCAGCTTCTGGGCCTGTTGGACGCATTCCGCTCTTCTTTCGATGTCGCTCAAACTTCTCTCGGCCGCACGTCCGCCGTTACGCATCGCATTGACACTGGCGCCCAGCCGCCACTGCGGCAACGTCCATATCGCGTATCTCCCACAGAAAGCCGTGTAATCAACGAGCAAGTCGATGACATGCTTCGACGCGATGTTATTCGACCTTCTAACAGCCCCTGCGCGTCTCCTGTCGTTCTTGTTGCGAAGAAGGACGGTTCTGTGTGGTTCTGTGTGGACTGCCGACGACTCAACAAGATCACTCGTAAGGACGTGTATCCACTACCACGAATAGACGACGCGATTGACAGCCTGCAAGGAGCAGAATTCTTTTCATCTCTCGATTCGCGCTCAGGGTACTGGCAAGTACCCATGGTTGATGACGCTCGACCGAAGACCGCCTTTGTCACGCCCGACGGCTTGTACGAATTCAGCGTCATGCCGTTTGGGCTGTGTAATGCGCGCGCCACCATTGAGCGCATGATGGATACCGTTCTGCGCAACCTGAAATGGCACACATGCTTGTGCTACCTCGACGACGTCATTGTTTTCGCTGCGGACTTCTCCACGCATCTTCAACGCTCGCGGTGTGTTTTGACACGTTTGAGCGACGCCGGACTGCAACTGAATCTAAAGCAGTGCCGATTTGCAGCAAGGCAGCTGACAATACTCGGTTACGTCGTGTCCACGGACGGTATTCTCCCCTATCCAGCCAAGCGTCGGGCCGTGACCGAGTTCCCCAAACCTACGCCCGTCAAAGAACTGCGCAGTATCGTAGGGCTGTGTTCCTACTTTCATCGCTTCATTCGAAACTTCGCGACTATCATACCGCCGCTGACAAAGCTACTCGGAAGTAACGGGCCCCTCAATTCATGGTCGTCAGAGTGCGACGACGCTTTCGCGAAGCTCCGTCGTTTGTTGACGTCGCCACCCATACTACGCTACTACGACCCTACGGCCCCTACAGAGGTACACACAGACGCCAGCGGTGTTGGCCTTGGCGCTGTCCTTGCGCAGCGCAAACCAGGGTTCCCTGAATATGTCGTGGCATATGCAAGTCGTACGCTCACCAAAGCCGAGTCCAATTACACGGTCACCGAAAAGGAATGCCTGGCGATCATCTGGGCCCTTACGAAGTTCTGACCTTATTTGTATGGTCGCCCATTTGATGTCATCACCGACCACCATGCGCTCTGCTGGTTGTCATCATTGAAGGATGCATCAGGCCGCCTCGCCCGCTGGGCACTTCGCCTACAGGGCTACGGTATCCGCGTGCTATACCGCAACGGACGCCAGCATGCTGATGCCAACGCACTCTCGCGCTCCCCCTTGCCTGACGACAATACCCACAGCTCAATGTCTCACAATGCCGTTTCTTCCATCGACATTCACTCTATCGCTACCAAACAGCGCAAGGATCACTGGATCGCTTCACTTATAGACTTGCTCACTGATCCATTGGCAACACCATCCACTCGCGCGTTGCGTCCTCATGCCCACCATTTCGCCATTCGCGACGACCACCTTCACCGACGCAATAACAACGCCTACGGCCGCCAGTGGCTACTAGTAATACCCCGCAGTCTGCGTTCTGAAATATGCGAATCGTTCCACGCTGCTCCGCAGTGTGCGAACTCTGGGGTATCGAGAACATACCACCGCATTCGCCAACGGTACTTTTGGCGAGGCATGTACCGCTACGTGCAGCAGTCCGTTCGCTCCTGCATCGATTGTCAGCGCCGCAAAACTTCAATGCACCAGTCACCAGCAGGTCTGAAACCTTTACCTTGCCCTGACCGGCCGTTTGGGCGCGTTGGCATCGATTTGTATGGGTCACTCCCTCTGACGTCGGCTGGTAACCGCTGGGCCATCGTCGCTGTAGACCATCTTACGCGATACGCCAAAACTGCCGCCCTCCCAGCGGCTACAGCGCGCGATGTAGCCTCCTTCCTGCTCCGCCAGTTCATGCTGCGCCACGGTCCACCCCAGGAGCTGCTCAGCGATCGAGTCTCCCTGTCGGAAGTTGTCGAAGCCATCCTCAAAGAGGTCAACGTTGTTCACCGCAAAACTACTGCTTACCACCCGTAGACGAATGGGCTCACGGAACGCTTTAACCGCACGCTCGACGACATGCTCTCGATGTACGTCGCCGCCGATCCCACAAATTGGGATTCCATTCTGCTTTTGGTCACCTACGCCTACAATACCGCCCCTCAAAGTACCACTAGTTTCTCACCATTTTTCTTATTGTACGGCAGGCACCCGTCGCACACAATCGACACAATCCTTCCATACAAGCCGCATCGATCTGAGTGTGCGCCTATTTCTGCCACAGCCAGACTTGCTGAGGAGTGTCGCGAGCTTGCCAACACCTTTACTACGCATGACCAAGAGCGGCAGAAGAGCATCCGCGGTGAGACCAACACTTTTGCACCCACGTTCTTACCTGGAGCGCTCGTATGGCTCTCGGTCCCTACCACTGGAACTGGTCTCTCTTCCAAACTGCTGCCCAAATACGTAGGCCCCTACCCTGTCGTCGAATGCACATCCCCGGTCAACTACCTGATTGAATCCATCGACCCATCTTCGGACATGCGCTGTCGAGGGCGCGACATTGCCAACGTGGAACGCCTCAAGTCCTACCATGACCCGCTCATAGTGACCAGCTGCTAGGTCGCCAGACGGCTCCCTTTTCGTACCCGGGGTAATTGTAGAGAAGCATTGGAACGCTGTAATGGGCCGTGCTCTCGAGCGCCTTCTAGTGGGTCGCCCTCTTCGCCTCTTCTCGGAGAGCACGCCCCTCGTGCTCGTGCTCGTGAGAGTCTGCGCTCCGCCGTGACTGTTGTGCATCGTCGCCGTCAATCCAGCCGTCATTTAACGCCTTTACACAATTTATTTGTGTTTTGCTTGCTATTATTTTCCTTTCTTTCTCTCTCTTTCTATTTCTCGCTTGCTTCATTTTCTTTATTTTTATACCTTGTTTCGCTTGCGTTACGCCAAGCGACGACAGAATGCAAAAGCCCGGGCCCTTAAAATGCTCCGCACCTAATATCATCGTCAAGGGGCTCGAAGAACAAGATCATGAATACTTCTCTTTGGTGCGAAATCGTGCTCAAAATACGCTACAGACGCCTATGCTACACGTGGTTTTGCATGTGTTACGCGTGGCGATGACAGCACACGACAATCCAGGTCCCTAAAGAACGTGCACCGCACTTAAAACGCTTCGAATTTGCAGACAGACAGACAAACGGACGTGCAGTTATGCCGTGACATCGGCATAGAAATGATGACACCTTTAAAGCCATTCCACGAACTGACGGCAACGCAGTGAATGCGTTGCCATCTTAATTTTAGTAGATACTCCATTATCCATCTTTCGCAACGATGAGGCTTCTGGCGGTAATGTCGCTTCCTTATGACATCTTTCATACATGTCTAAGGCCAAGTTGACAGGTCACATTAGTTGGGATCCAGATGAGAGAGGAATGAATTCCCGACGAACGTTTGTGCAGGCCATACTGGAGAGGAATTGAATATTCTGTCATCACACTTCGAAGCATTGAAATTGAATATTCAGTCATCACACTTCGAATCACTGAAATCTGCAAACATCGTCTAGAAATAGATATTGTGAGCATTGTTGATGCCCTTCATGTTCTCATATGTACATACTCATCATCACCAACTGTGTTTGGGTTGTGGGGCTCATACTCGGCACAATAAAAAAGAGTCTTGAGAGTCCTAAACGTTGCCTTACAAGTGGTGGAGAGTGCTGTCCGGTCCCTGCATTCTCTCTCGGTAACAGTTCCTCTCCCGCTTCACCGCGAACAGATCCCTGGAGCTCCGTTCGGGACGCCGCTTACACCCCCTGCGTTCGGTGATGTCGCAAGACGACCAGCCCAGCTCGGCAGCAACCCCAATGCTTGCCCCTGCGGCAACCCCTTCTTGGATGGTCACCAGCCCTCAGAAGGACCCGCCGATGTTCGCTGGGCTTCGCGGCGAGGACGTTGAAGACTGGCTGGAGGAGTATGACCGCGTGAGTGCCATCAACCACTGGGATGAGCCTGCGAAGCTCACCCACGTTGCGTTTTACCTCACCGGCGTCGCAAAGACATGGTTCTTCAACCATGCTACAGATTTCCCGAATTGGACCTCTTTTACTATTCAACTACGCCAGATTTTTGCCAACCCGTCTGTGCGTTCAGATACCGCGAAGAAGAGGCTTGCTGGGCGTGTTCAACACACGGGCGAGTCCTACACTTCTTACATCGAAGACGTGCTCGCCCTCTGCCGCCGCGTCGACAGCTCCATGGCGGAGAATGACCGTGTGCGCCACCTGCTGAAAGGTATTGGGACCGTCGCTTTCAATGCTCTTGTAGTGCAGAACCCCACGACCGTAGCCGATATTGTCGCTAGATGTCAGCGCCTCGACGAACTTCAGACCACACGCCTGCAACCTGGCTTGTCTGACCAGAGACCAATCAACGACATCGAGCTGCGTGCATTGATCTGCTCGATTATCCGAGAGGAACTCCATGCACAAGCTCCACCGTGCCATCTTGAGGTTCGTGCGCCGCTACCTGGTGCCAACCTACGTGACGTCGTGAGGGAGGAATTGGCTTCCATGACCGGCACGCAAGTCCCGAGCCCGCATCCCATGCCAACCTCGCATCCCATGCCAACCCCAACTTATGCCCAGATTGCAGCCATAACACCACAGCCCCAGCAGACACCACTGCAGGCGCCTGGAGTGCATAGCTCGCTTAACTCTCTCTCACCACGAGCGCCGGTCCAGCCTTACAACACCTGGCGCACCCCCCGGCCGATCTGTTTCTATTGCGGCATCCGTGGCCATATTTCAAGATTTTGACGACGCCGTCAGCAAGACGAACGACGAGGCTACGACGACTTCGAACGGGACGACCTTTACACCAATGGATCGCAATATCGTCGCCCCTACCAGAACAGCCCACGTCGATCACAGTCTCCGCAGAACTTCAGCGCAGTTGGCAGTTCCCGATTTCCGCGTCGTCGCTCGCCTTCACCGCTGCGGCGCTCCTCTTCCCCACTTCGACCAGCTACCTTGACTCCTGATCACCGACTGGAAAACTAAATAGTGCAGCTTCGGGAGGGGAAGCTGCATATTTCGGACTATATGAAACTCCTCCGGATCGCCCGTCAAATATATTGTTGGTGTATGTTGATGGTATACGGACTGAAGCATTGGTGGACACAGGTACATCGCTTTCCGTAATTAGTGCAGACTTCTGTTCCCGCTTGAAAAAAGTGAAGACGCCATACGATGGCCCTCCCCTTCGCTGTGCTGACGGAGTTCTTATTCGGCCCTCCAGTGTTTGTACAGTGCGCGTTTCCATTGATGGCATCCTACATCATATTCAGTTTCATGTGCTGCCCTCGTGTACTCACGCACTCATCTTGGGATAGGACTTCCTTTCTTCAGCGTCAGCCTTCATATCTTGTCGTCAGCGAGTTATTCATATGACAGACACTGAGTTTCCATCCGATGTCGCTCCTCACAGCTTCCGTTTAGTCACAGCCTCTGACTGTTGTATTTCACCGGGAGATGAGAATAATATTACCCTGGCTTCTGACACCGTCATTAATGGGGACGTGTTCATCTGATCGCTGCCTACCTACGGGGCTTACCATCGCACCTGGCCTTGTGCGTTTTGACGATGGTAGAGCGTTGGTCGCCGCACTTAATCCAACTTCTCCGCCAGTGATGCTGCCCCAGGGCACTGCTGTGAGTTGCTTCGCCGACACCGAGCCTTTTTCTCTGGTTTCCCTTCGCGCAGAATCGCCGCCTTTGTCTGCCTCAACTGATCATACGGCTGCAACCGCTGCTTTAAATGCGACGATAAATCCCCACCTCACTGCTGAGCAAAAGGGAGACCTTTTAGACCTTCTTAAAAAGCATAGCGTTTCGTTTGACGTACACTCCAAGGTTCTGGGCCGCACTTCCGTCGCAGTGCATCGCATCGAGACCGATGGCAGCTCCATTGTGCGCCGCCGCCCATATCGCGTGTCTTCGGCGGAACGGAAAATCATCGAGGAGAACGTCAACGACATGCTAAAACGCGACATCATCCGACCTTCATCCAGCTCTTGGTCATCTCCTGTGGTGTTGGTCCGGAAAAAGGACGGCTCTGTACGATTTTGTGTCGATTACAGAGCACTTAATAATATCACGAGAAAAGACGTATATCCGTTACCAAGAATCGACGATGCCCTCGACTCCCTTCAAGGCGCAGAGTATTTCTCCAGTCTCGACCTCCGGTCCGGGTATTGGCAAATACCTATGCACGTAGCCGACAAGGACAAAACAGCCTTTGCAACGCCGGACGGGCTTTATGAGTTCAACGTAATGCCCTTCGGATTATGCAGCGCTCCTGCAACATTCGAGCGCATGATAGACACTGTTTTACGTGTTAAGTCAAGCGCCGTAGTAGGCCGAGACTCTACTAGCCCGCAGCGTCTCCTCTCCGTACACAGTTGTAACTGTTACAGCGAACAAGACGTGCCTTCCTCTTTTGAACTTCGGACTCAGCCCTCAAGTCCTACCACAAGGCATTGCTCTCGCTACTCTGTCACCGTCCTACATAAAAGCATAACCACAGAGGTAGGGGTGACAACCAAGATGGCGAAAGCAGCAACGAACACGTCCTCTTCCTCTTCGTCCACTAGGTTAGCGGCACATAACATTACCCGCCGGCGGTGAAAGCACCGACTCGGTGCGCCCGGGCAAAGACGGTCGCGAGGATGGTCACTATACACACGCGTCGGTGGGTTGCGGTATGTGATAGGGCTACAGACGGAGAACGTGAACAATGTCGGTGCGGGGCTGAGTCGACGAGGACAAAGACAATGGCTCGATTTCATACGTCACGTCGGTCACTCGGCGGCATACACGGTATGGTCCAGTGTACGGGAAGAGGAGCTTTTCAGAAAGCCCAACACGTCGTGCTGGAGACCAAAGGAGGACAAGAGATCCAGGAAGAAAGTGGGCGTTTCTGTGACGGCGATCGTAGCGAGATTGTTGGCCCGCTTGCGATTCGGTTAACCGAACGCGCGCAACTTGACGTGCATGGTCGGCGCGGGCAATAGCTTCTTGAGCGTACTCAGTAGGTGGGTACATGGAAGGCGGCATCATCGTGTCCATCGTATCTATGTATAACAATACATAGATACGTAATTCTAGAGACCCTAGTTTCTTAAGCTGCGCTGAAAATGCGACTGCGCCGAAACTTGGCTTCCTCCGTGTCCTCTGCACGAGCTCATTGTTGTGTTTCGGTTTCGGTTCAGTATTGCACTGTACGAGTGCCATGGGGCGCCACTCTGGCATTCCTGCTTTACCTAGGCGACGTGAATATAAAAGAGTGTGTGGAGAGTACTCGTTGAGTGCGGACGTTTCTTCTGCTTCAGCGCTTCGCGCCAAACCACGTGTTCGGGCTGGCTGGCGTCCCCGCCGGTCGCGTTGGTCACCGCCGGTCTTCGCCTGCTGCTACGCCGGGACTACCAGACCGCAACACGGCATTCACGTTTCCCGACGTATTGCCAGATGGCGTCCATATCTCACGCAACACCTCTTCTATCGTCTTTAGACGACATTTGCAGCGAAGCACGCAGATACGCGGCCAATTTTTTTCCTTTAAGGTTACACCTAAGATTTTCCTTCTCATGGATGGTGCAGCTGGCTAGCTGCACCATCCTCAAGTGTTGTTGAACATTTTTGTAAGCCTCCAGTTTTCTACCCCTTAGATAAGTATCGGTTAGATGCAGCTGTGATAAGCATTATGTGTAATACTGGAAACAGCCGTTTATGTTAAGAAAATGCGTGCCAGGTGGGGTCCATTCAATCATTACTGTTCTGGTTTGTTCTCAATAGTTCGGTCGCTAACTACCTGCGTTAAGGAGACGGATTTTCGCGATAGCGTTAAAGTCTGCCGCGGTAGTGTAGCGGTTGCACTGCTCGGATACTGACCCGAATGTCGCGGGTTCGATCTCGGCCGCGAGGGTGGCACTTCGATAGAGGCGAAATGCTCAAAGCCCCTGTACTAGGCGATGTCAGTGCACGGTAAAGAACACCAGATGACAAGAAAATTCCGGATCCCACCACGACGGCCTCCCTCATAATTATGTCGTGGTTCTGGCACATAAAACCTCAAGGAATATATAAAAGTAATATTGTTAAACAGATCGTGTGGCAAGTTCCGGTATCGGTGTGGGTGACCTCGGCGGCGGCACCTTTGGTTGTTAGCGGAAAAGCACCTTTGGCCGGGAGCAAAAATTCGAGGTAGATGCAAATGAAGATAGGAGCCGGAGGGTGCTGCCATTCAGGCTTTCCTCGCGCCACAGTTTAGGTTTCCACCGAGAAGCCAAGGCAGGCTAGCGATTGGGAATGCGATATGTGTGTGTGTGTGCGTGCTTGTGCGTCCGGATATCGCTATCGCGTTCAACTCTAAGAGAGGAAGCTTAACGGTCCCCCAATTGTTCCTTTACTGGTACAACACATTATGATGTTTCAGATATATTCACTACGAGCTACATGGGTGCGTACTCGAGCGGTTAAGACACTCGCATTCAGGGCATGGAGGCTTGGCCTTAACCAAGCACCATAAAAATTATTTTGTTTTATGCTTTTATGCACTGGTGGGCAAGGATCGCCTTACGTGGCAGACAGACAGACAGACAGACAGACAGACAGACAGACAGACAGACAGACAGACAGACAGACAGACAGACAGACAGACAGACAGACAGACAGACAGACAGACAGACAGACAGACAGACAGACAGAAAGGTGGACAGCTTTCTCGTTGAGATGGCGTAGAAATCACGAATTAACGGCAACGCACCAAACCGGATGATGTCTCACATCATCTTCCGAATCGTCGACATATACAAACGTGGACGTCTGCAACACCTTATTGTATTTTTTCATGATTGATTATGATTTATGATTTTCATTCGGTTATGATAACTCATAACCGAATGCGTTTTCCGGTAAAAAAATTACGGTTCAATGAAATGTAGTCGCTGGGAAGTGGCAACTGTAGTATACAAAGAACTGAATGACATCACTGCTTTTTACTATCTGAAAAGAGAATCAGAAAAACGAATTATTTTTGCGGTAATGTGATACCGCTATGCTAACACCACGGACACGTAGGACACCGCAAAGTCAGAGTAAACACTATCGCACAATACATCTGATTGCCTTCCTCTATATGACAGCAGGCGGTTGGTTGCTCAAACGCTCAAAGCAACGTCACATTATTTATAATGAGGTAAGTTGACACCGCCTCTTCGCTGACGAATCAGCACAGTAGTGTGGACTCGATCATATTGTTTTACTAACAAGATATGGGTAACGCTGAAAATATCAATCGTGTGAATAGATTTTGCTTATTTTGTGAACTGGAAGTAGCTTTCTTGAGCAGAGTTGTCCGAACAAGTCGCTCAAGATCATTCCCTGAGTTAGTGATTGGTACCGGAATCATGATGTCATCTGTCCAAAGATACTTCCGCGAGATAATCGATAGTGTAGATTTGCGTGTTTGTTTTTCTGTACAACACTTGTGGAGAGCCAAAGGGCAAAAAGCTTGACTGTGCTGCTTCTTCCGCGCATGTCTGTATTGCTTTGTGTTTGACATTGCAGTGATGCATGCCAGACATACCATACTTTTAGTGAAGAAGTGTAAATTAAAACAGTGTGGAGCATGTGGCCCGTTCGAAGTATTTTCAATTTACACCCATTGCGAAGCTGTATTTCTTTCGCACTCGACCAGTGAGGGGGGGGGGGGGTGTTCAGTAGGATGTGGCCCTCTCTCATGATGATACCTGTGCACACCTCAGGACGGAATGCATTTTTCGCATGAGAAAGGTCACGTGCAAATGCTTGATAGCGCCATCTGCCCTCAGTGGTGTTCTACGTGGGAAATTTGCAGCAGGAGGACGCATTCGCACAGAGCCAAAGATGAGTAAATCTGCTTGGATCATCGTTTTGTTCCCTATAACTCGACAACCGCTTCCTTTATTGTGGAAACATTCTTTCGGCAGTACGCCGGCCAAATCATAGCAAAATGGTGTGGATAACGTAAAAGCATGTGGTTCTTGTTGTAACTAATAAAGCAGTAGTTTTTACGATATGCGTCTACCTTGAAATGGTTCCGTCTTCATGGGGTAAAAGCAGAACACCAGGTTCATAAACCAACAACAGACGCTCGCGCTCTCGTGGTCCTGTGCTAGCAGATGCGCACGCTCCTTGCGTTTGCACATCATTCGCCGAGGAAGGCCATTCGCAGATGTAGCCGCACGAGCCGGCGAACGCGTTCGCTGTAGACTCGTGCACAACTTCAACGCCACAAGTAAATTTCGGCCTCTGGGTGGTTTAGGCCCCCCTTAAAGGACCCCTGACACCGAATTTGGAAACGCGAGATACTTGTGTTGTTTCGTAGTCGTGCATACGGGGGCACCTCTAACCGATTATGAGTGACGAGCGTTGCCTTTAAGATATGTTAATTTGGTTTTAAAGTAAGCCTGAGTGCTCATCTGAACTTTGAACTCCTATCAACATAACCACTAGTATGACGTAAACGCAGGCCCCTTGTGACGTTGCAGAGGTAAAGCAAGCATTGTCGATGTCACAGACAGAAATACACGCGGTGCACTATTCCTAGTGGCGCGAACAGGAGGGTTCAGGCGTTCCTCTTGGCGAAGAAAAATCCAGGTGGCGCCAGTGCAACTTTTTCTAGTCACACCGCCCCTTCTGCTGTAGGCGCTTGCGCGCGTTTCTTGTGTGAATTTCTCCACGTTCCGCGTCGTTGTAGCGGTGCCGTGCATTAATAGGCAGTTTCAGTTGAGCGCCCACTACATATAGGTGGACGCAGCCTGTCATTGGGAATGGCTGGCAGGCTGCGTCCGCAGAGCTGCTGCGGATGCCCAAATAAAACTGTGTAACGCGTTTAACAGAGAACGTGTATGCCGTTCGCTTCGACTAACTTCCAATGAATATCGTACTCGGCTGTTTCAGGAGGTTGAAACAACTTACACACGTAATTGTACCCGCGATTGAGAATAATTTCATCCTAATTTTAAGCAACTTGCACGCGGCGAGTGCGTGAGATCGAACAGTAGACCATACGCTGGGGATGATAATTTTCGTCCTTATTATTTGCAGGTCAACACATTAGAAGAAAGAAATATTAAAGCACTTTCGGGTGAGGACGTACAACTGCGGTGTCTAAGCGGCGTCTGTAGTGAACTGGAATCGTTATAATTTATTATCATACTCTTATGTTTTTCTTTATATTTCACTACAGCTGCTTCGACTAAGGCGCAGCTACCTTATTTCAGACGCCAGTGATACACCAGCTCACGGCGTCTCACCGTTCTTCAACGGCGGCGCCAAGCAGTGCTGTCAGCACTAGACGCTTGTTAAAAAAGAGTAATAATAACTGCCGGGTGGCAACAAAAAAACATGGCTGATCCCTCCGACATAGGAATCGGTATAACACGAAAGTGAAACGTGTCTTCACAGAAGTAGTGCTTATTGTGTAGTGATATATGAGAGCTTGTACAATGTCTATTCGTGTTTGGCAGCTATAGCACCGTTTGGCGTGGATGCACCCATGTTGACAGCATGTCTCTATCGCGACGACTAACGCCCATGATCGTGATTAAACCGTTGTGGTAGCTGACGGTGTGAACATATAATTGGACACAGTGAATCGTGAATCCCGCATAAGGATGATATCAACAAGCTCATAATCAACACTGGTGCCCGGTATGCACTTCTTCAAAGCGTCGTCAATTAAGGAGAGAAACGGCACGGCGTGCGCTTTCTAGTAATGGGTAGCCGACGCCTGTGCTCATGCATACATAAGACACACTGCGCTTCAGCAACACGGGAGGTAGAGGTTCGTAGCCTGAGCCGCAAACGCGTGCGTCCCGCTGGCCTCTGTCTCGCAGGCGCTGCTCTCGCTCCATCAAGGCACGACATTCGCCCGTCGAAATCGCGCCCTTTCTGCGACGCATATTGCAGCAGTTTTGTTAGTCGGTGCTCTCGCTGAAGGAGTCGGCGGCGGAGACATCCCGTTGGTGCACGTGGAAGCTGCACTACTCCGATGAGCCGATGCGCGCTAACACGAAGCCAAATGCAAAGAACGTAACTGCGTCAAGCGTGCCTAGGCGACGCCAGCGCAGCCAGTTTAGCTCTCTGGCATCGAGACGCTTTAACCATGACCTCCGATATCGCATGCAATCTCGGAGTAAGCGCTAGTGAGTGTCGATCGTGAAACATTACTTCTTGTCACACCTCACAGACGGCGGCACCGTCCCGCTCCGCCCACCGCGAAAGAGAATGTGTGAAAGATATAAGGCGCGTTCGCGCCGTGTCTATTATCACCCGACTTAGTCGGTAGCACGTCGGGCGCTTGCCGTCGTGGCCGCAACGTCGTGGGTTCGATTCCCAGCGGCGGTAACTTTTTCTTGGCTTTTTTTCTTTCTCACCCGTTGGCGTCCATTTTATCAACGTCATATCCGTGACGGATGTACTTCGTGGACCCCGGCATAAAACACTTTCGTGTTAAAAGAGCAACGCATTGTGAGTCCTCTATAGGCGAACGCATCGGAGCGCTAGAAAAAAGTGCAGCCGCGATC
This sequence comes from Rhipicephalus sanguineus, assembly GCF_013339695.2. Lineage (NCBI taxonomy): Eukaryota > Metazoa > Arthropoda > Arachnida > Ixodida > Ixodidae > Rhipicephalus > Rhipicephalus sanguineus. Next base: position 147,806,423 of record NC_051183.1, read on the forward strand.
CAATTGCGGCGAGGAGACGCGTTCGGTTTCAGCCGCTGCATTGCCAGGCTCCTCCGTTCAAAAGATTCGCAACCTCAGCGTCTGCCACTTGCGAACCGTCGTCGGACTCGTTAGACGATGAGTAGGGCCACGAATCTGCGTCTGACAGCGATGACATCGTCTACCACGTGCTCGACGAGCAGACAAACTTCTCCAACTGGCAGCTCAACAAGCGCGTGGCTGACGTCACCCAATACTGAGCATACGTCATCACGCATGCCCCGAGGTGCGACCGCCGCGGCGCGGCGCTAGTTTCTTATCCTCTTTCGGCGCGCGTTTTGAACCTACACTAAAAATGACCATAATTAACGCTGCTAGGATTAATTAGACATCACGTAGGAGCATTTGCGGTGTCATTCCGTGATTACAAGACATAGACCTACTTATTGCAACATAAATGTCACGAACAAAAAATATCGGCTGTCAGGGGCCCTTTAACAATTGAAGGCAAACGGTATACCTTTCTTTGCAATCAGGCATACAGCGTAGAGCTCAGTATTTGTTTCAATGTAGAAAACCATAAATCAAGCATCAAACCGCGCGCTGGATGATAAGGCGCCTGTGAACAATGGGAACACCGTCCCACGTGTTCCCCGTGGGAACACGTGGGACGGTGTTTTGCACTTTGCTGCTTTGCACTTTGCACGAGGGCTTCGAATGACGTCAAACGGTCCATCCGTCTTACCCTCCCCCCCTCCCATCAGGATGTGCGGTGTTTCATACAGCTTCGCTGGACATTCACTTTCGCAGGGCGGGATGACGGCAATTTCTTTTCGATTCGAACGATGGCAGATTGTGAAAGGTGATATTATGGTGGTGCTTAGAATGTAGAACACCACAAAAACGAAGTTAAAAACTACCAATGGGAACATACGCGGCAGCACAGGAAACGCATGAAAAGCGTCTAGCGGAATAAAGTTAATAATAAAACTAACCCACTTGCCAAGTGTGTCAGGGACCCAATCCTCGACCGTCTTACCATGTGGAGTACCCACTCATACCACCCACATTTCAATTGTGTAGGGTATGGTGGCTTCGACTGAGAAGCACTAGCACTCTGACGGTGGAGCGGAAGCGACCTCAAAGAGCATCCAAGTTCAACGTTTTTCTGCGGCTAGACGACCATGTGAGCCACAAAATTCGAAACTGGGAATGCAGCGCCCTCTGCGACAGACACACGCAAGTTGACCTGTAGCAAGTGAAAATTTCCAGCGACCACTTTGTTAGGCGAATCGGATGCACAGGCGAAGGAGAATCAGAACACGAAACACGCGTGCAACACTTGGTTTCTCTAGTGTTTGTTCTTCTATTCTCTTGCCCTTGTGCTAGAGCAGTTTAAAGTCAACTCGTCGAAGGCTACAGCAATTGTCTCAACACCTTAGGTAATCAGTGAAAGCATCTGTACGGGAACACGGTGGGATTGCAACCAGTCCGTGCACGTTCTTCCTCAAGTCCGACCATCTTTGCGGGAGTGCTAAGCCAGCTGTAAATTACGCCTGCACTCTTGTTCTTCGAGCGCCTTAATGATGACATTAACGTAGGCAAAACCACATATAGCATAGCCAACTGTAGCATCCGGTGCTCACTCCACTCCTGCAGTGCGCATCCATACTAATAACATGAACGAAGAAGACAAAACGGCGGAGCGGAGCGCTCGCAAGGCAGCATCAGCGCGGGCTCACCGCTAAGACGCTGCGCTGAGAGCTCGCGAGGCTGCAGAGAGACGTCAGCGTCGTGCGGACCTCGAGATACAAGCCCACGAAGCCAAAGCAGCGCGGAAGCGGCGGCAAGAGAACCTCGAAGAAGTAGGGGCCCGGGTTGCAGCGGCCAAGCGCCGAAAGCGGTCGCAACTTGAAGGTGGTGGCACCGACGCGCACTTCAAGCGCGATTTCCTCGACCACACGTTTGCCCACAGCTGCAACCTCTGCGACCACTTGTGGTTAGACAACAACCAGACCACGATCGCAACTACAACAACGTGTGACGTCTTTATATGACAGCAGATGACTTGTACGGAGCATTGACTGTTTACCCGATCATCTCCGAGCCAGCTACTCCATCATCCTTCACTTCGTAGTCATGGCGTGATTTTTGGGATTGCCCTTTTAGGACGTAGTAAGTAGTCGCGCGTTCTTGAGTTGAGCATCCTCCTCTGTTGTCCCTCGCCGTAACTCAGTGAAGGAGATTAGCCAAAGATGAAGGCAAACGCAGTGGGGCGCAGGAAATGCATGAAGTGTGGCGCAGGAAAAGAGTGCCGCAAAAGGCAACAAGAGGGCGCCAGAGTATTCGCAATTCTATAGTGTCTGCGCAGTGGTATCTTAGCACTGGAGAAGCGGCGAAAGGCGGGCTAGTTGGTACATAACTTAAAACTTGAGAAACACCGCAAAGACAGGACAAACGAAAGTGACACACGGACGTGCGCTGACTGCCAACTGAAATTTTTATTGACGAAACCAAGAATAAGTAGTAGACGAAAGAGTGAAAAAAAAAACGATAAGGTTACAAGATTTTTTGTCACGTGCGTCATCCACCAAAGGGGTGATCGATGTATAAGCGTTCCGTCACTCGAATTGCTAGAAAAATAAATCAGCTATTAAGGTTACAAAAATCTTGTAACCTTATCGTTTTTTACACTCTTTCGTCTACTACATATTCTTGGTTTCGTCAATAAAAATTTCTGTTGGCGTCAGCGCCCGTCCGTGTGTCACTTTCCTTCGTCCTGTCTTTGCGCTGTTTCTCAAGTTTTATCTTAGCACCTTCGTAGAGCCTCGAAGTTACGGGTAAACTGCGACAAGTCGCGTTTAAAAGCGCCTGTACCGCTCACTAGATCGGATTCACCGGTTCATCCTGAACGATGTGTGATAGACCCGGTGGAAGCGCTGTGTCGGCTTCAGCTGCTAAAAAAGAGCTGCCCGAGAAGAGGCGCAGCGACACTCACGTCACAATCCACACGTGTCTGCCGCCGAAGCACAGGTTTATTTGGCATCGCTGACAAGATCCGAAGCGTCAATTAGTCGCCAAATGAAAATGCGAGTACAGAGGCCCTCAGCTTTGGCATTAGGGACAAGCGTAATTGCCGGTAACTTTTTTGTCATGAAGATGTTATGAGGGTTAAGAAATACGGCTGCCAGAACCCTAGAGTTGCAACAAAATCTCGATTTTGCCTGTAAATGAGAAGTGTTGTATCTTGGTGGTAAGAAAAACGTGTGCGATTTCCTGCAGAGGCGTATTACCGTCTAAATTGCCTGAAATACATTACTACAGGTTCAATGTGCTGACTTCGGAAACTAGCGGGGCATGGTTATTTTACGGACTTGTATACGTTACATTTAATCATAACCGAATAGAATTACAATTACTTCATTTAATGTAATTTATTGCCGTCATCAATTACAGCCCCAGAAAGTAACTGAGCAATTAGAAATATCTAATCGTTTACTTTTGCGTTACTTTCCTTCAATGTTTTATTGCCCTAAAACAGCTACAGAATTTTTCTCAAACTACAACGAACTGCTGTGGCTCGTATGGTAAAGAGAAGGCTGTAGGCTTGCGTGAAGGCAGGGAGGCTTACTGGGATTCTGTGATATATTGTTTCACGTTGGTAAATTTCAACGGGAAGTTGTTTTTTCGAAGTTGTCGGGGCTAATTCTTCCTCGTTTTCTCGTTAAAAGGCCATTCCCTACACTGAACACTCTCTCAATGCATGCGCTGGAGGGAAGGCCGGTATTATAACGAAGGAACACCTTGCTCACCAGCTATACCTGCGCATTGATTCGATGCTAGTCTCCACGCCCTCTATGAAGCGCTGCGGTTCGCTATTGCCGATGCCCGGGTGAGGCGTTGCAGGTAAGGTAAAAAAAGTAGAAAAAAAGAATGGGCTTTGGGGGGACACCCCGAGAACTCCTATAGAAGACTGGTTACAATTTGATTCTGAAAAAAAGTTATTCATTCCCGGTAATCAATTACAACAACAATGTAGTTTTAATATACAGAACGTTAGAATTTCGATAAATTATTTGAATATATTACAAACTTTAAAAAAAATTGTAGATTACAAGTAATCGATTACGTGTAACGCGATACGTACGCGATACGTAACGCGATACGTAACTCTGACGGCAACGCATTGAGCTGCATCACCATTTAAATTTATGACACATTCAAATATCGTCGTCTAAAAAAATTCGAAAGTTTACTTTTATTTCTCATTCGGTTAAAAGACTTGCGCCTAGCGCGATGCGGGATAGCTTCCTACCAGAAAATGTTAGGTGTTTTTCAATACAGACGAGCGTCTAGAAAGTGATTCATATGGGCAGTTTGTGAGCGATTGGAGGAAGCTTTATACAATCTAGATGATCAAACTTCTTGAGGATCGGCTCCATGCACGATGCATTTTGGCCGGTTCCCATGATACTTGTACTCTACCCTGGACGCACGGTGTAAGAAAAATAATTTAGGTGTGGACACTCTCCGCCCGCCGTGAAGGAGAGCGCGTCCAGATAATGTTCGCCTTTAATACATGCGCCGGCCGCAGTTTTGTGGGGGGCACTGCGACATGGGGGCTTAAGAAACCTATTGCGACGAGGCGAACGCGCGTTTTTCTTTATTTTTTTTTTCACCTCATTGCATTTTTTCACGGCGAGTTTTCATACGGCCACGGTGTAAACGGCGCACCCGACGCACATAGCGTCCCTAACAGCGTTGCGTACGTAAAAGCGCGGCGTCTTGCTTAGAGCGCGTGAGCAGTCTTTCTGCTCGCTGACTTCTCACGTGCGCAACGCCGTTACGGACGCTACGCACGCAGCTCGTCTTCTATAGTACATGCGCCGGCCGCGGTTGCGTGGGAGGCGCTGCGACATGGGGGCCGAGAGGAGGAAAGAGGCGAACATTATGTGGACGCGCCGTCGGGCGGAGTGTCCACACCTAAATTATTTTTCTTACACCGTGCCTGGACGGCTTACTGCTCTCCTATGGTTTCACTGTTTACTAACACAGGCCCTGGACCGCTTCCGGTTTCCTGCGCTGGCGTAGGCTAGCAGGATTGGCGGGGAACAAAAGCCTTGGCGAGTAGCCGGTAGAGTTTCAACACTTTTCTCCCTGTGTCTAGCAAAATATTTGAATTAAATATTCTTCTAAGCTATACACAACACTAAAAGAGTTAGTGTTTAACTATAAGCGCCTTTCTTTTATGTGAAACTGGAAAAAGAGTATTCCCTTACTCTGACAAATCTTAAAAAAAGCGCTTTACGCTTCGGTGTTGCAGAATAATAAATGTGGTGACCGGAAGTTTCTTGGGGTACTCCACGTTCTCCTGCTATCGCAATCTCGAATAATTTGTTAGCACTTTTTATAAACACACAGTGGCACACTCTTCAAGTAATGTACACGGTGTAAGATATATGCTCTGTGGTGAGGAGACTCGCGAGACGCGATCGACCAGATAGAGTAAGAACGCTGAGTGTCCGTCGGTCCGCTGGCAGCAGCGGATAACCAACGGGGGATGACTCAACTTCAATACAAAAACAATCCACGCATCTCCACGAAGTGAATCATGAGGAGTGGACGAAGAAATGGGTATGTTTCTTCCCGTAAGTAACCCGTGACACGCTCTGGTTAGGGCGTGTAGCAGCAACCTTACGTTACATTCATTGCAGGCACCTTGCCAGCTACCAAGGAACCTCAGTCGATTGTATTGATCCCGCCCAAAAGCTTCACAACCAAACGTGGTTTTGCATTGCCTCCGGGATCAGAGAAACCGGAAGGTTTCTACACCTCACAAGGTTTTACAGTACGTCAGTGATCGACCTACGTCTGAGGAAGCGACAATGTTATTTCATGCCGTCGCGGTATGTGAAGTCTTATTGATGTCACAATGACGTCACAAACTTTGGCGAAATATGATGTCATCACGTGATGATGACCTCTTGGATCACTCTTCTTGACGCCGCTGACAGCCACTTTTCGCATTTGATGGGGCATCTAAAGCTGCGCCTTAACAATTCCTATTTAAGTGGCTCCTCTTGTCGGAGGACTTCGCCTGCAGCGAAAAAACGATCGAAATAATACTATTCTCCGGATTCGGGCAACGAGTGGCGTCCGGCGCACGTGAAACGTATGCATCGAACGCGCTTTTAACAGCGAAGCTGTCCTTGGTCGAGCCTTTCATGCCTGGGATCTGTGGTAAGGCTTGTGGCCACGATAAACATGCATGCGCCACAGACATTGGGTAAATCCCACTACTCACCGCTGGTGCACTTAAAAATGAAGGCCACAGTTAGCCCAACAAACGGGTATGTACAACAGAAATCTACGCGGCCTATCAGAAAGGTATCCCCATCAGAAACGCGTATGTGCAAAGAAATAGGGTAAAGCCTACTATACACAACTTCTACTAGAAAGGATGAAGGCAACTGTTAACCCAACAAGTGGCGTTACCAATGTCACACCCCTGTCACTTGATACTTTGCGGTTATAAAAGGCGTTGCTTATACTACCACCTAAAAGCTTAACAAAGAGCGTTTAATAAGGAGGAGTGATACAACATATCTCAAACACTTGCCCAACATAGAAGTGCGTTAACCTGACGAAGGGAACGCCAGCAGGTTCACTTTGTCATCAATGTTCGCGAAGCGGAGCTAGTTGAATTTTTTGTTTGGCTTCGCAAATACACATAAAACGCACACAACATTCTCATTGCGATATAGAAGAGAACATAACAAGTATAGATGCATAGAAGTATATAGTATTTTAAGTATGCCTTTTGGTAACACCATATTGGGTTGCGGCCTTCGCGTTTCGTATCTTTAACAACAAAAGGAACAGTGCGATGGCACACGCATGCGCACGAAAATGGTTCGATTGGGGCCTTGCATGTTTCCTGACCTTATAAACTTACGTGATGATATGCAATACTTGCAAAACATTTGCTAAGAGCCCAAAGTAGTGGTGCCCATGTGTCTAATGTCAAATTGACTATACATTATGAGACAAGTTCGTAGAATACGGTGAACCTGCAGGGCTCGAACGCATCACTGCCTGGGCTGCCCGGTAATATATTACGGGAGCATGACGTGCAGTTGCCAGCAAGTAGGAACTGCACGTCGTGTAAATGATCACAAAGACCGGGAGTGGCATCACTACGCCTTGACATGTAAAAGAACCCGCCGAGGAAGCGATGAAATTTTTGTCGTGAGTGCTATGGGAGATCCAGGCCGAGTTCTACGTTTATCGATTCGTGTTCTAGTTAGGTTTTGGTCAAATTTCGATCGGCGTTCAGTTAGACAATCTGCACCGACTCTAATAATATTGAATGTTGGGGTTTTATGTCCGGCATGAGATGATAACCACAGATGTGGTAGGGAAGGAATCAGTAAATTTTTACTCCCTGAGGTCCTTTAGCGGGTACCTGAATCTAAACACACGGGCCTCTAACATTTTGCCTCCATCGATATGCGGCCGACGCGGCCCGCATGCGATCCCGCCACTTTCGGGTCAGCAGTCAATCGCCATAACCTCTATACCACCGCGGCGGGTACTCAGCACTGACTGTGTATGTTATGGTGAGAAAGGTTCACAAATGGGAGGCGTGCATGCTAAAGCAGCCGATTTGGACAACGTAGCATGCACCATGATCTGTCAGCTGAGCTGAAGGCTGCTTGATAGGAGATCTTCGCAGCATGCTTGGGGTGGGGATGTATGCTGTAAACACGTTCAATGTGAAGCGCTGAATATGGCAAGAACCTTTTGTTCGTGCAGTCTACGTACTTCCGAACAGTCCGGCTTCAAAATTTGCATAGCAATGAACACCAATACATCTTCTGTCTAACCACATGCCAGTGTACTTGCACACTAGTACAGAACTAAAAGAACAGAATCAATTGTGTTATTGCTAAAGAACAAATTAATAACGCCACAGAACTAAGAACATTGAAAGACATACCAACGACACTGACGATGCCCACCTTTGGACTCCTACTTTTCACGACTGCTGGCATCTGTGTAATCTGAAAAACCGTTAAGCCACAGCGTATGGTTCCCCCGTTTAGGCAGTGACACAGTCAGACGTAATTGAGCGAGTCCTAGAGAGTTAAAAAAACTAACTGAATTCTTATCACTAAACATCATGACCTGTATCTGTGAAACTAAGAACGATGATGGCGACAGCGTATAATTGTCGTATGGTTTTCATTTAAAATCAACGCACGGAAGAATGCTGTCATTCTCTTTCAGACACATAGAACGAATTCATATGCCATATGATTCGCTTTGGTGTACTAGAGCCTAATCCGTGAACTGGAAGCTACCGCAACTGAGAGTGAAGTATGACGAGAAGTCGAATTAGCCGACGCATTGCGTAGACGCCACGATGTAGAAGTTGATTTTTCTGGATGATAGTATCGGTCCAAACATCCGTCTTGTAAAGTCGGACTGAGACTGAGAGCAATACTGTCGCTAACAACTCATTTCATAAAAGCACCAACATAATTTATTTTTCTGACACGATCCATATCTTACACTAGCGTAGGCATGGCTGAAATCAGGTAAACACGCGACCTAAACACCATACACAAGGAAATAACGTATTAAGTGAGTATATGCTTACCCTCCGGCTCACATATACTACTGTCCTCTGCAAACGTAGCCTAAGATGGCACACGCTCGATCATTGACAGCATCAGAACAACCGAAGAATCTGCAATGCGGCTCGTTGCA
>NC_051183.1:147815273-147858275 GCF_013339695.2 Rhipicephalus sanguineus
AGTATATACATCGGGGAACAAGATATCACTGTAACATTGCCAAATCAGCGTTTTGAAAGGTAACATTTCATTTTTGCCAAGCGTCGCTATCGCTTCGCAAAAATTCATTTCTCGTTTCATTTTTCATTTCATTTTCAATTCATTTTTCATTTAATTTTTCAATTCATTTTTCGCTTCATTTTTGCGAAGCGTCGCTATCGCTTCGCAAAAATGAAATGTTGTGCCTTTCGAAACGCTGATTTCGCAATGTTACAGCGCTATCTTGTTCCCCGATGTGTATACCGATTGTGTTTTCCCCGATGTATATTGACGTGCAAACGCAATAAAATATGGTTGTTAGTCGGCGCCGTGTTTGTCTCCTCTCGTCTTCGTCCTTGTTCTAGTGCTGTTTTTTCGTTCAAAAGAAAGAAAGAAAGAAAGAAAGAAAGAAAGAAAGAAAGAAAGAAAGAAAGAAAGAAAGAAAGAAAGAAAGAAAGAAAGAAAGAAAGAAAGAAAGAAAGAAAGAAAAGAAAGAAGAAAGAAAGAAAGAAAGAAAGAAAATCATACGTCAAGCTTAGCTTTCCCCCCTTTTTCCCAATAGGGCAAGAGCTCCTTAAATTTTTTTCCTTAGCACTCTCCTCTCGGGAACTCCATGTCCCACTTACGGGCATGTCGATTTTGACTGCCGCGTTAATGTGAAGAAGTGCACACACGGTCGATGAAAAATAATGGTTTCGAGTCAAAGTGAGCTCAAATGTTCGCAAACTTCTACTTAGTGGACGTGTTGGCATTGATACATTGTAAATGTATTAAAAAATCAAAATGAAAGCTGAGGGATAAGAGGTAAATACACGCACCGGGTGTTGGACTTTTACGCGGCATAAGTGAATGAGAAGATTGCACGCTACGATTCTAAGTTCAAAAACATCAGCCAAAGCAATACGGTGACTGGCGGCTTTAGCCTTTGGTAAAATTGCATTACAGATTACCGGAAAAGGCACCGTTTTGTGCTGCGGGCGGGATGCAGTGATGATATCTTCGCGCATTACAACGACGTTGACGTACGTGTGCATGTGTTAACAATGTCGCTGCTGCGGAACAATAGTTTTGTCTGCATGCACATAGTATTTTTGCATACGCGGTAGTCAAACGTTCAAGCCCATAACTTCGAATCGAACCCGAATTTAGAGCAGAGGTGTACGGAGCTGGAAAAATTCAGCTGGAAGAGAGCTCAACTTTGTTCATAAACAAACACGCCTTTCGAAAATATGGTTTATTTGTAATGCTTCGGCGTACTGAGTCGTGGCACGATGGCAAACATGCCAAATAGTATTCCGGGATTTCACAGGCAAGGACGTGCGCTCTACAATTACGCGATGGCATGTCTTTGCGGTCTTAGCAAGATACGATCGTGGCAGTTTGGACGTTTTGGTAAGACATGACCAATAATTCTTTTCATTTCCTCCCCCGTATATCTATCGACACATCTACACGACTCTCTTCACATCTACTTGCACCCTCTGCAAGACACAGACGGCGACCCTGGACCACGTCATCTGGGGATGCAGCAAGGACCGTGCCCCACCAAAGCTCCTAGGAGAGTTACCGTCAAATGAAGCCTGGGAGAGAACCCTCACAACCACAAGCCTGGACGACCAGCTCCGGGCCATCAAACGCGCTGAAGAGGGGGTCAACAAGGCACGGCCTGACAGTCGTGCCTTTCCGTGGGCTTTCCGAACACAGTTGTTCGCTACTAGTACTAAGCGCACAACCAGACGAGGACAAAAAGAACAAGTAGCGCCCGTGTGTCTCATGTGTTCTTTTTGTCGTCGTCTGGTTGTGCTCTTAAAATTTATTGGTCACGGCTTAGCAAGATAGTTTTCGTTGCCCTTTTATCCGTCGAATACTTGGATGGCGCCCTCTTAATGTGTGCTTCACACGATGATCTTAGTACGGGAATTCCAAAACTTTCCAGTGACTGTCACGGCAGCGGAAAACACGGTCAACATTGTGGCAGAACAGCGCAAAAAACGGGACGAAGAGCACACAGGACACATCGCTGTGTCCAGTGTGCTCTTCGTCCCGTTTTCTGCGCTGTTCTGCCACAATGTTCACAAACCAACTAGCCCAAATAAGAACATGTGTACGGTCAACATTTTAGGCAACGTTGGTCAGGACCATACCATCTGCTCAGCGCTGTGCACGTGCCAAGACGTGAGCAGCGACATGCTAGAGCACTGCACGGGCTCGGGCCTACCCGAAAACCCGGGCCTGGGGCCGGCCCGTGGGCCGGGCCGGGTAAACTAGTTTTCACGGCGGGCCAGGGCCGGGCTCGGGTTTCAAGCTCCGGGCTTAGGGTCGGGCCCGGGTTTGAGGTGGCGGGCTCGGATCGGGCCGAGCTTGAACTTTGCTCAGTTCTTAAAGGGACTCTAAAGCGATGTAATGAATCGGTTGAGACTGATAAAGTGAGAACACGAATGTAACTGGTTTAACCATCATAAGGAGAAAATCAAGGGCAAAGTTTCATTTTTAAATTTCGCGCCGAAATCTCCGCGCGTGACGTCACGGATTTCATACAGTATTTGCCGTATTCTAGGGACATTGGGTCAACGAAAGTTCTTGAAAGTTCGTATGTTAAGTCTATGGCCCTCTCAGAGGTCAATGTACTTAATTTTTACCGATTAGGAACTACGTAGATCCTAGTAGACGCCGTCAAAATTTATGACGTCACGGTGTTTGTTGCACGATAATCAAGATGGCGTCGGCACCCGCATTTTCTTTTTGCGCGTTTTCTCGCTTACGAAGACTCTTGCCGCAGCGAGCGTAGGTCATTAGGGTATTTTAAGAGTAATTTACTGATAATAGAAGAATTTTCTTTTCTTTAGTGTACCTTCAAGTGTGTTCCTCATGCGTTGCATGTACGTATACGCTTCACATTTTATCTCGATAAAACGATTCTTTTTTTTTCCTTTTATATGTGGGGCAAGCTATTTGGACAAGTTTTATGAGTGACAAGTACTGATCTTTTGCCTCTTGCATATGGGGCTACCTGATTTATCTAAAATGGGCGAGCTAAAAATAAATACACCAGGCGCAAATATAGTTAACATCTCGTTATTGCGTACTTTATTTGCATTCGTTATTATTTTATATCCCCAATGTTATTCTGTAATCGCCGTAATAAATGTAATATAATAAATTTATACCTATAACCTATATAACTTATCATCGCAAGTGCGATTACGGAGCTACCAGGCGGGGAAACGTTCTTGAAAGTTCCAGCCCTCCAATAAAACGAAGACTGTGCGGAGTCTCGTTGCATAAAACCCTTATAAAGACATTCTTTTTCTGTGGCTTCGTCTAGGTTCCCAGAGGTCATGTGACGCGAGATGGACATGCGCAGCCTGCTTTGTGTGCCCGCATTGTTGACATCCGAGCGTTCGTCTTGTTCCGCTCTATATCCGGGGTCTCAAAGCCGCCTCAGCTAACGGGCCGCATTCATGAAAATTTACTTCCGCAATGGCCAGGACAGTGACGAAGGTAGGAGTCGAGGGGGGAGGGGGGAGGAATAGGCTGTACCCAGGCCCGTACCGAAATTTTGGTGAAGTAGGTGATTATACCAAAAATAAATGATGAAAATAGGTGTTTTTCTCAAATAGTCAAGGTTTTCCAGCAAGTGCCTCCCCCCCCCCCCCCCCCCCCGCAAAAGATTCCTGGCTACGGGCCTGGTTGTGCCAGATGTAAGATAATGTTGCCATTTGAAAGACTTTTTTAATATATTATATATGGCTCATTTCTGAAGGGCATATTTGGCGGCAAGTTTCCACCAACATATCGATACCATCTCCAAAATGACTAAAATCTGCTGAGGCAAAAACCAGTCAAAAAGACGCCGGACAAGGGGAAGAAGTGACACACACAATGACTGGACTAGCAACTGTGCTTTATTAGCTGACAGCACCCCCCCAGAAGAACCACGGCGCATGCGCTAATCACGTAAAACCATGAAGCCAAAACCCAAAACATGAAAAAAATTCACAGCATATCCACGTGGTGAATGATGATGAGTGGGGCGAAACGAACTCGCGCTGCAGCACGGCGATGGCATTGGCGCGAGCGTGGTCCTTCTTGATGGAAGATATTGTGACTAGATTGTTTGAGAACCACAATCTGTTGCACACACCGCAACTATGGCCGAAACTGTTATCAAGGAAGTCCCGCTGGAAGCGCGCGTCGGCGCCTTCGGGCAGAGCCCGCCTGATGCGTTTTGCAGCCACTTCACGTGCTCGCACAGCCTCGGGCTCTGCCTGCGGGTACGCGCGCTTTCTCGCCGCTTCACGGTCCTTCACATTTTGAAGATCCGATTCGTGCCGCAGCCGTGCAGCTTCGGCCTCGCGGGCTTGAACGGCGGGGCCTTCGCGCCGCAGCCGTGCAGCTTGTCGAGCAGCTTCGGACTCGCGGGCTCGAACGGCGGAATCTGCTTCGCGGCGTCGACGTGCAGCTTCGGCCTTGCGGGCTCTCACCTCAGGATTCTGTCTGCGAGCGCGCGCTGCCGCCGCCTTCCGTGCCCTCCGTTCCGCAGCCTTGTCTTCCATCTGGCTACTCCGAGCTAAAGAGAAAGCGTGCCAAGAGGCAGCCCCATGGCGCGTTACTTCTGCGAACACGCACGAGAGTGTCACTCGTCAACGTCGTCTTCTTCTTCTACTGCATACCAGAACGCGCGCAGTAAAGAAGAATGATGATTGAGGGGCGCGAAAAACGGCACACAACGAAAAGAAGTACACGAGACGACGCGCTTTTCGTTGTGTGCCGTTTTTTCGCGCCCCTCGGTCATCATGAACAAATACCAACTCGCCCAGCTTTTTACTTTACTGAGTAAAGAAGAATGCCACACAGGCTAACACGCACGAGAGTCTCACTCGTCAACGTCGTCTTCTTCTTCTACTGCATGCCAGAACGCGCGCTTCTCACGAGCTAGAGGTGGCTACTACAACGCTACAAACAAACGAAGGATGGACAGACCCACGGCATAAGGAGCTTCGCCCCTAAAAGCAAAAGCAGAAATTGGCCTACATGACTGCCAAGAATCCCGCCAGAGTGACAGGAACTCGCATTCCTTCTGTAGTAATGAAATGGACGTAGTGCTGACACAATCATCACGGTGCATGTTGATATGATAAGCTTCAAGGATTTCGCGCTCCTCCCTGCCCTTACCTCTACCCAAAATCTTAACATTGGAAAACAGCGGCACACAACCACAGATCCGGCAGCGGCGGGGAAGATTAGCCCCGTCTGACGTGTTCAACAAATTGCGGTGCTCGCGCAGTCGTTCATTCAAACATCGGCCAGTTTGGCCGATGTATACTTTTTCGTACGTTAGCGGAATCGCATACACGACATATTTCGCGCAGGTAGTGTACTTGGTTTTGTGCCGAATAGAACACACCGGAGTGCTAGTGTTTCCGCGAGCAACACGTGCACACAGCGCAGAAAGTTTGCAAGGCGCCGAAAAGACAACATCTACGCCTTTTCCGTGGGCTGCGGGTTTGAGACCCCTATACTATATAGTGCGAGAGCTACATGATAGTGCCACAACAGCGTTGGAATGTGCACGATCCGCGCCAGTCCACTAAACACGTATATTCATGTATAAAGGCAAAGTATATTAGCTTGACGAAGAATCTGCCTTAAAATAAGAACCATGACTTCCATGCCGGGTGATGTCCCCTTACCTCGAATCATATGCATTCAATGAGTAAGCGTGGAGAAGCTTATTCGCACTCTTATTACCAAACTGGTATGAACCCCGAAAATAGATTGCAATCCCTTCGTCCACCAACTGCCAGTCCTAACAGTGCCCACCAGCGTAGGCCACCTTCTACAGGTACAACATCGTTAGGAAGGCATACACCATTATATTATTTAAAAGAAAATAGAACAGAGCCCTGTGCAAGCCGTGCATAACAAACACTGCTGAAAAATGCAAGGACAAGCTCTCAAAGGCATTTATAGATTTCATTGAAGAGTGACACAAAGTTCGGGAGCGAGAGAAATGAAGGGATCAGCTTGACAGCTTTTGTCATTCTGCAGAGGTCCAAAAAGACCTCCTAAATTTGCTCCAGTGGTGGAAGTTAAGAACGACGACTGCCGACGCCTTCACATATCGCAAGGCAGATGTGCGCCCCTGGGACTTGCGCAAGCAGGAAACTTAGCGCGGCAGGACATGTGATGCAACGGCGCATGGTGTGCTTATAGCGGAATCTTTCTATAATTTGATTTTTGTTGTACAATAACATGCGAACAAATCAACTATAAACTCTGCCACAGAAACTTATAGACTGTATATAATAGCAGTGGTGCGATAATGAAAAGAATGCTATGACAAATGGTTTCTTTTTTGCCATTCCGCTTCTTATACGTATTTCCAAAGTGCACGTGGTGCGCGCAGTTCGTTATAATTTTTATCTAGGTTAGTGTAATACAACAAATGTAATAAATCTGGCTTTTTTCCTCTATTTCTCTTGATGTGGAAAGGTGCTACAATGATGAAGATATATGTGCTACATATCCAGAAGGGTGCACAATTGACTTTGTCTTACAGCACGCTTTAAAGGGACAATGAAGGGAAACGCGATTTTCGCTATTATTAGTAAATTACTATTTCACAATTCCAAAATCCCCACGCCGGCCGCCGCGAGAAGACTCATGGGAAGCGAGAAAACGCGCGAGAAGAACTTACGGCTGGCAACGCCACCTTGAAATTCCCGCATCAAACGCGTCATAGATTTTGACGGCGTCTGCTATGTGGCCAATATATTTTTCAGCTGCAGTAAGATGTTCTGAAGGAACACACCAAAGCGTCAAATGACTATTGACGCCGGAAGTCATTCTGTGCTCACCAGACAATCACTTGTAACGACACATCAGAATGACGGTGCCAATATGTTTTTGAATGACATTACAAGTACATTAGAAAAATTCTAACGAAAAACATTAAACAGTCAACTGACGGTTGATGCCTATAGTCGTTGCATGCACACTAGACAATCACTTGTATTCACACATCAGAAAATCATTTGGAATCACGCATCAGACAATCACTTGTATTTACGCATCAGAATAACTGTGGCCAATATGTTTTTGAATGGCATTACAAGTACATTAAGATATTCTTACGAATAGCAATAGATAGACAAATGACTGAAATGTCAGAAGTCATTACACTTTCTTGTTAAACTCATCTCACATTTTCATACGGGCTAGGCTCTACGCAGTTCATCATCGGTAAAAATGAAGTGCATTGTCTTCCGATGGGGGGGGGGGGGGGGGGCATAGACTTAACACACGAAGCTTCAGGAAATTTCGACAAGCCAAAGTCGCCAAAATACGAAAAATACGCTTTAAAATCCGTGTTGTCACGCCTGGAGATCTTGGCGCGAAATTTAAAAATTAAACCTTGACCTTAATTTTATCCTTTATTAATGCATCTGTATTGGTGAAATTAACGACATTAGATTTCTCAGAGTACGATTTATCAATCTAAGCTGATTCATTGTTTCGCTTTCGTGTCCCTTAAAATTTCAATTTAGAGCGCAATAATCACAAAGTGAAGAGAGTGTTCTGTTGTCTGTCCCCTCTGTTTGTATTGCGCTCCTTATCGTAACCGGACTCATCCTGCAAATCACTCTTCTTCCAACAATATCTGCTACAAAACGCTCTTGATGATCCCGATTGTATTCCTAGAAACTTAGGTACAGTATACCACTGCCGAAAGAACGTTCATCGTACTTAATATGTCCGCTCAACTGTTTCCACGGCCAGCCAGCCCCTTTTTACAAGAAAGTACCGTAGGTTAAAGTATACTTGCTAGCGAAGCACGCGCCAAGCATGCGTAGATCTTTGCCATTTAAAACGCCTTGTGGTCGATTCTATGCTCGGGCAACACCACCTAGATTAGTGGCTCGGGACTCTGTCGGGCCCGATCTGTGGTCGGGCCGGGCCGGGCCGGGTAGGCGAAATTTTTTCTCGGGTTCGGACCGGACCCGGGTCTCGCTTTGAGTCGCCGGGCTCGGCCAGGTAAATTTGAACGAGTCCCGGGCCCGGGCCGAGCCCGGGCCGAGACTCCCGGCCCATTCAGTGCTCTAGCACACGCTACCAATGCTTTATTTGGTACAATACGAATGCTTCCTTTTCCGAGGGTCGCTTTTGTCTTCGCACCGTGACACAGTGACCTGCCAAGAGGAATTATGGAAGGATTATACAGCTCGACGTGTCATACCCATACGTGTATGGGGTCTTCGCTGTCGACGAGCACTCGCATGCAGATGCGGTTCTTTCGAATCATTCCTATGAAGATGTCACAACAGCTTAAAAATACATCGGAATGGCTGAGCGTGCAGGTCTTGCAAAAAAAAAAAAAGAGTAACCTGTTCAGTATTGGCATGACTGCTCTTACTCGGATCCCTAGAATCTGAAGGAGCTTTGATTATATGGACGAAAGTGTTGTGTAGGCGCCTCGCTATTTGAAAAGTCGTTCTAATGCGCAGTCATGGGCTGTCTTGCTTATGTGTGTTTAATATTTTAAATTCTAAGGATCCGGCATTCCGAAGGAACGGATCATTCATATGCGTATCAGGCTCTCAACTCCCCAGTTTATCTGCAATGAACAGACATGAGCTTTATCATATATTGCTTTTGGCATATAAAACCCCAGAAATTATCATTATTATCAGATATGAGCTCTCCTGAAATTATGCTTCAACTAAAGAGCGTAACGCAATATACAGAAGGATGACACTGCACATGCGTTATAAATTCAACTTCAGTGGTTAGTTGTTAGGCTTTTACGTCCCAAAACCACGATATATGATTATGAGAGACGCCGTAGTGGACGGCTCTGGAAATTTCGGCCACCTGGGGTTCTTGGGCCCCTAAAGCAAACGAGCCTCTGGCATTTTGCCTCCACTGAAATGCTGCTTCCGACACTAGAATTTGATCCCGCGACCTTCCGGTCAGCAGTCAAGCACCATAACCACTAGACCACCGCGGCGAGTCAAACCAAACTTCAAGCTACTGACAACTGTCGCAGCAAAGTTATTGATCCGTCGACACTACCATGCCCCCTAGTGATAGCAATCGAATATGCTTTTTTTTTACGTTTTCTTTCGGCAACACCATGCGCTGTTTGCTTTCCTGTCGGGAACGCCCTCTCTCGCTAGCCTACGTGTCGATCGTACATGTAGAAAACCGGGAGCACAGCGCACGAAGAAAAAGAAATTCACGCAAGGTACATTGCAAACATGGCTCCCTGAGGAAGAAAGCTTCGACGGGGGCACAATGTTCTAAATGCACTAGTGAACATTTTTACTTTGCATCCAAGTGCAGCCAGCGAAAGCAAAGTTGGAGGCAACAGGCTAACCGACCCACCATGTGTGTATGACCTTTTAGCGGAAGATTTCGAAAAACGCATTACGAAAGTGAGAACGGCGGCCGTTTACATGGCATTAAAGGTCTTAAAACCGGCATGTACTCTCAGCCTTATTGACAGCAAAAGGGCCGGCATCGTGGAAGCTCGCAGTGAAGTGGTAGCATGCATTAGAGGTAAATGATGTCTCCGTGCTATAAAACTGCTGTCACGCTACTGCCCAGGTGCGCAACATATATCGATACCGTTGCCACTGAAGTGATCTTGAATAGACGTTTCAGCGACCCAGGAAGTAGTAGTTCTTTTTTATTCAGCATTCGCTATTCAAACATAAAAAAATCCTTTCATTTTATATATATTTTAAGCAGCCGGAGCCACCGACAAATGGAAGCGAATAAGAATACTGCAGAACAGGTGCTGCCACTAGTGTTTGGGCGCAAGGAGCAGTGGGAAGCAGGCAAATCAGCGTAAGGACATATGGTCTGAGTTAGTCAAGTGCACTCTAAAGCGACCAGCGAACACAGCTATGTCTCAACGTGACGAAAAGACACGTCATCGAGCCTTCCTGTACTTTACGTGCCTAGTTTCTCTCCATTTAGTGTCGGCGAGCTTTAATGAGCCCATGAACCATGCGATAAATTCTTTACAGGCATACCAGGGCCATCCAACTGCTATCCTAACAGCGGGCCACACGGGCAACCTCTTGAGCAACTTTCACCGAAACCTTACCATTTCCTCAACGCTGTGGACGTGCGAGGCTGTGGACAGCAGATGCTACCAATCCTTTCTGAGTTACATCACGCAGTCTGAAGCTTTTCCGAGGCCCAGTTTTGTTTTCACACCGTGGCAAAGTGGCTTGCCGAAAGGGATATTCGAAGACGTTAGACGCCTGGACGTGCCACACCCTTACGTGTACTGGGTTTTCGCTGTCCATGACCACTCTGATTTCGATGAGTTCCTTTCGAATCATTCCTGCCAGGTCATCACCATTTCTGAGAAAGATGTCAACATGGCTGCCGATGGGTACAAGTCCTGCGGGGAACGAGTGACGAGATCGACGCTGGAGTGGAAATACTTGCTGGGGAACCAGGAAGCCGAAGGAACTTACCCAAGGGACGGAAGTATTACGTTCGCGCTACACGAGAAAAAAACCACTCCTCCAGACTGCGCGAACATGGGGCCGATGTTTTTCCTAAGTATGGCACTTTCTTCTGTCCAGGTACGGGCTCCCGAAGAAGCGGCTGTCTTAGATGCCTATCACACCATCAACAATACAGTTCGTATGCATTGCGCTGACCGGATCTCTGGTGAAGCTCTTTTGCGAGAGAAGCAAATTGACTTTGTCCTTTACAGCTGGTTCAAGAACGAGTCTACATCTGTGTCCGAGTACAAATACGCTTTCTACACGCCGTCATCGCTTTGCTTCTATAGCCGTTGTGGCGCCCCAGTTCCACCTTCATTTGCAGAGTCCTGGGTCTTCTTCATCTGGTGTTTAGTTTGCTTGGCCCCTTTCTGCTGCACGATCGCTTTCATATTTCACGCTAAAGGCGTCGTGTGTCCGAATGAACGCGTTCCCTTCTCCGCTGTCGTTATGGTCTTGGTGAGCAGTTTCCTGGGACGAAGTCCCCAGGGCTTGAACATCGCTGCTTCAGCAACGAGGCTGGTGATTTCTGTGTGGCTATTGGCGATGTTCTTTGTCGGAAACTACTTGCAGAGCAGCGTCACCGCTTCTAGGAGCGTCCCGCAGTTTTCGGCTGAGATAAGAACCGAGGACCAGCTGTTGAATCGCTTAAACGGAAAAACCATGGCTCCATGCACTGCAAGATTTAACCACGAGATGCGAGGCGATGAGGAAACCGAGCCAGTGTACAAGCCGCTCGCCAGAGCCCTTCGCAAGTGTCAGTCCGGCTGCCTTGACATATTCGGGTTCGGTTGTTTGGAAAAAGCAAGTCGGAGAACGCACGTTTATTTCGCTACGTGCACGGAGATGCAGCGTCGCGTAGCGTTGAGGTATGGACTGGTTGTCGGGGACAATGCTTTGGCAGCCTGGCAAGCATACTCCGCTGTGCATATCCGCTACCCGTTCAGGTATGTTGTTTTGTGTTTTTCATTCAGATAATGTGCAATGTTTTGTAGCTTGCCCACGTATTTGGAATACGAAAGTACGGTGGATGTATGACGTTGGCTTACTAGACATTTCACGTTTTTGTAGCACTGTCATAATCGTTACCAAGTGCGTACTGGTACAATAGTGTGATCAAGTGCGGGAAGCAAGACAAGGACTGCAGTTCCCTCGTTATCAGTTTATTCGAGCCCCCAGGTTGTTTATATTCTACACTAGGTCACCAAGATATCGGGTATAAACACAGAAAGTGTCAGGTAAAGCGATCGTGTTGAATGTGACAAGGAAAGGGACTGGTATTTTTTAGGCTTGTGCGAATAATAAAGTTGAGGTTCGAAGCGAATTCGAAGCGGATAGTAATATGGTGGAATAATTTCGAATCGAATTCGAATAGCATATATCTCATATTATAAATAAAAATAAGCATGTTTGTCATGACCCAACTAACCTGCACAATATATTTTTTTTAATTCAAACAAACATGCGCAGATGTCATTCTTTTTGGGTCAAAGGAAATGGAAGCAACTTTGAATAGCACCAGGATTTGAATTTCGGTAGAATGCAAGTGATCACCGGTAAAATGTGTTACGTATTAAAACTTACTATTCTTAGGGCATATAAGACGGTATAACAAGCTCTCAAACTTAAAAAATGATGAATCGATGTGAGGGTAATATGTTAATATAACCTTGAAGTGGGACTTCGCCGCAGTGCGGATGTTTTCTGGAAAAGTGTATTCACGGTATTGGCCGCGAGATCGACCTATAGGTGGCAGCACCGTCGCCGCGTTAGTGTGGAGAGGCGGTCGGAGGCGCGTATACAAATTCACACAGCGGCGCTTCGTTGTGAGCGGTTTGAGCCGATTTTCGGCGAATAAAATGCGTTGATTGCAGCTTACTGGTAATATATACGCTCTTCATTGTTGAATCGATGCACGAAGATAATCCAACGTTACTATTACTAGTAAGAGAAGCGCAATCTGCCGATAAAAGGGATGCTCGCCCTGGATGACAGTCTGCGCTTACGCACTATATGACCTTTTTTGTTGTTTCTCTGTACGTGTTTAGCTTGTGTTTTGTGCACTACGCACGACTGAACTACTTAAGTGTTTACTTCTTGTTCATTTGTATACCAGCCCATATTCCTGTGCAATGAGTTCAATAGCACTGTTCACGCGAATGCGCATACATACGCAGGTAAGAGTTTAGCACAGAGCTTTCATCGATTGATTACGTGCACGACGACGATGCAACAAAGGTCCGGTTATTTTATGGAACAAGTGTCTTTTTTTTTCAAACCAATAATGTCCGCTGCCTTCCACCAATTTATAACAACTCCACACAAATTCTCAAGATAATGTAAAAAGAAAGAATGAGGTTTTGCGTGAAATTATACTACATAAATGTAAGGCACGCCGTCGGGATTAATTTTGAACATCTGGGTCCTTCAAAGCGTACCTAAATCCTAAGCACACGAGTGGTTCTGCATAAATTTCACTTCAAGTTAAAATTTGCGCGGCAACTCCCTTTTATTACTGCCGTGTCATTCTATTGTCCAGTTTTTCTTTTCTTTATTTAGGGACAGTTTGAGTACCGAAGTCTCAGGCTTCACTTGATAGAAATATTTCGCTGTAGCGGGACCACAACCGTACAATAAAAGGACATCTTAAGTACAACTAAAGCTCATCATGAACTGGAGTGCAGCGGTTGTACACCTAACAACAACGCGAAAGTGCATGAGCCTCGTTTTTGTTTACCACCGAGTCGCTAAAACGCTGCATTCACACACTGTTTAATGTTCCTCATGTTTGGAACTATGCCAAGCGCACTTTAGGGTGTGGTTGAAAGCGGCACCAATACTGAAATGATTCTGGCGAACGAAGGGTACGACAGCAATACACAGCCTTCTCGAAAGTCGCACTCACTGATCTTATTACAATGCTCATGCAGCCGAGCAGGCTCATTTGCTTCTGTACACCATGTTAGGTATACGTACGAGCAGTTATACTCGCGCTAACATAACAGAACAAACCGCCCTTTGAGACCGTGCAGGACGTACGCGCACATGCAAACACGGCGTGGCTAGCAGACGACGCAGGGAGCAATCGCTTCAGCCAGTAGCCGCCAGGCGGCGACTCCGCTCGATCTCGCAGCCAATAGCACCCTTCCACTGCAGTGAAACCACCTTTACAGGGGGGGGGGGGTACATGCGGACTAATATACACCTATCAATCAATCAATCAATCAATCAATCAATCAATCAATCAATCAATCAATCAATCAATCAATAAGTTTATTATCATAATATAAAAGAATGTTACAGGGAGTAAAATATACAGACGAGGGTCCCAAAGTACACGACTGCAACGGGACCCTCGGTGATGATTACAAATGAATAAAACAAGGATAAGCAGCTGTTAGAATCATAGAAACAATAGACGAAGCAGGATGAAAAACAAAAAGGCATGGAATCAAAAAACAAATAATGAATACAGTATAAAGCAACACAAAAAAAGACCGATCAACTATTTAACACCGAGTTTTAGAATTTGAAGTGCCTCTGGGGAGATTCGGCCGTTTGCAAAGTTTCGTATCGCCGTCTTTGAATCACCGACGATCACGTCCGCTTGTGTTTGTGCTATGGCTAATGCGATAGCTATTTCCTCTGCGGTTTCTACGTGTGGCGTACTGACGGTAGCACTCGTCAAACATTTTCCCTCATATTTATTACCACGGCTGTGTAGGCGCGCTTGTGTCTGTATCTAGCTGCATCTACGAATACGGTGTCCATGCTGTGACCAAATTTCTTTTGTATATCGCGTGCTCTGCTTTCCCGTCTGCCCTGATGGTGGGCGGGATGCATATTCTTGGGTATAGGAAGCACGGTTATCACGCCTCTAATATGCCTTTAGCAAGAAACAGTCTGTCGAATGGCGGCAGTTACAAACCCGATCCTACCGAGTCCAGCTATCATGCATGTAATACACCCAGACTTATACACGACAGACAAGTGTAGATGTGACTCTAGAGCCACCTTAGAGCACATACTATGGGGATGTCCAGATATAATAAACAATAGCTGTGATTCAGCCTTAAACAGCGACAGCCTCCGCGCGCGCTGGGAGTCTGCGTTGCTCAGCTCGGACCTGGAGCAACAACTCTGGGCCGTCCAGCGAGCCGAGGAAGCCACCAAGGGCCAGCAACCCTTGGCCGAAGCCTAGGCGGGATCCAGGCCCATCCCACCAATTCGCAGGGCAATCAATAAAGTTAATTGATCTGATCTGAACTATTTAACACGTGCTCTTTTAATGAGCTTTGAAATGAATTTAAAGAAACTTTACATTTTAGTGAAGTGGGCAAATTATTCCATATGGAGATGGTACAGAAGTTCATTCATTCATTGTTCGTTCATTTCGAATACTTCAAAATTTTCAAGAATTTAAATTCGAATCGAAGCGAATTCGAATGCTGTAATATTCGTTCGAATATTCAAGGTGCTCGAATATTCGCACAAGCCTAGTATTTTTCTATTCGCCGCGAGATCGGGCTCCAGGTGGCAGCACCGTCGCCGCGCTAGTATGGATAGGCGGTTGTCGGCGCGTATACAAACGCACACAACAGCACTTCATTGTGAGCGATTTGACCCGATTTCCGGCAAGCAATATGCGTTGACTTCAGCTTTCTGGTAATGTGGGCACTCTTCATTCCCGAATTAATGCACGAAATGCGCCGAACGTTACTATTACTTGTGAGAGAAGCGCATTCTGCCAACGAACGGGTTGCTCGCCTTCGGCAACTGTCGGCGTTTTCGCAATGGATGACGTTTTCTTGTTTTTTTTTGTACATGTTTAGCTTGTGTTCCACCTACTACTCACTGCTGTAGTGCAACTGAATTAAGTATTTACTTCTTGTTCATCTGGATACCCCCCAACAAAAAGAAAGCCCATATTCCTGCACGATTAGTTCAAATAGCAGTATGTGCGCTGCTTGCTCAAATATTCATCCTCATTTCTTATTCAGTTCTCTATGAAATGTAGGACAGTTGATGGGTTGGTTTACTTAGGAAAGCCGGACAGCACTTTAGCGCTATACGGAGACTAACACGCACACGCTTGTTTTTATTCCAGTAACAGTACACAAAGGTAAATGTACAGCACGGAACTTTCTTCGATTGATTACTTGCACAACAGTAATGGAACAACGACCCGGTTATTTCACGGGACCAAAGTACGTTTTTTCATGCGAATATTGTCCGCTGCCTTCCGTCAATCTACTATAACAACGCAACACAAGCGCCTAAGACAATGTAAAGAAAAAAAGATGTGGCTTCGCATGAAATTACTACGACATAAATGTGCGCCGTTTCGATTAATTTTGACTATCAAGACTCTTTAACGCGTATCTTATTCTAAGTACACGGGTGTCTTTATATACATTTCGCCACAAGTTATAAGTGCGCAAGGCAACTCAGTTTTGCGATTTCCGTCATTCCATTTTCTGTTCTGTTTGGGGGACAATTGACGTACCGAAATGTCGGACGTGACTTGACAGAAATATTTCTCTGCAGTGGGACCAGGACCGTACACAACTAAAACTCGTCGCGTAACCGATAAACGACAGTCCTGAAGTTATACACCTAACCACAACGCGCAAGTGCGTGAGAGCCCTTTTTCTTTTTACCACCGAGCCGCTAAAAGGCTATATTCACATGATATTTAATACTTCTCATCTTTAGCACAACGCCAAGTGCACTTTGCAATGCGCTTGGACCACAGAGTGGCACCTACACTGATATGACTCTCGGGAACGGAGGGTACGACGACCACACACAGCACTCTCGACAAGTGCACTCAATGATCTTATTATAGTACGTATACAGCCGATCAAGGCCAAATGCTTCTTTACATCGTGTTAGGCATACGTACGAGCGGTTAAAGTTGCACTAACGCAGCGGAACAAACCGCCCTTTGAGGACCTGCATGGCGTACGCGCACATGCAAACACAACGTGGCTAGCAGACGACGCATGGAGCAATCCACACTAGGCGCGGTTCAGCCAGAAGCCGCCAGGCGGCGACTCCGCTCGATCTCGCGGCCAATAATGGGGAACACTGTTTGTGGGATGCTATGCTCTTATCTGACATTCTACACCCGCGCACAACATTCAAATATGTTATCGACAGTTTTTGCTTAATGCAGTATGTTCAGAGCGGGGCTAATATCTACACTGCGCATCTACCCTGCTTCCCCCGTGTTAATAAAAAATGAGATCGAGAAAGGGGTCAGGTTGAGAGCTGCAGTCTCTTCAATGTTTGTTGTTAAATCACTGTAAACTTAGAAGTATTCATACGACGAAATTAGAAAGAAATAGGAATGAAGGTTCACGGAGAATATCTCAGCCACTATTGGACATTGCACTCTTTAGCAACGATAGCGCCGAATGGTAAAAAATTATTGAAGTGCTAAACAGAGGTAGTGTTACAGTATGATTAAAGATATATAGGTTAACGTTCGGTGGCCCGGCGAATAAAGTAGTTCGAGACGCTTTAATCGAGACGCTTTAACCATGACCTCTGATATTGCGTGCAATCTCGGAGTAAGCGCTAGTAAGTGTCGATCGGGAAGCATTACTTCTTTTCACATCTCACAGACGGCGGCACCGCCCCACTCCGCCCGCCGCGAAAGAGAATGTGTGAAAGATATAAGGCGCGTTCGCGCCATGTCTAGCGTCTCCCGAGTTAGCTTAGTCGGTAGGGCGTCGGGCGCTTGCCATCGCGGTCGCGACGTCGTGGGTTCGATTCCCTGCGGGGTATTTTTTTCTTTGTTTTTTCTTTCTCACCCGTTGGCGTCCATTTTATCAACGTCATATCCGTGACGGATGTACTTGGTGGACCCCGGCATAAAACAAAAATAAACCTGGTCAGCGTCACGTAGTGTGTCCCAATACATAACTGATGACAAATGAGATGGACCCAATCAATGCCAAGGGATAGGAAACGCCGAAGACGATGGCGGACGATGTGACGAAATTATGATGCTCGCAGGAATAACATGTAATCAGCTCGCTCAAGAAGGGGTAAATTGTAGGTCATTGGAGAGGCATTCGTCCTGTCAGAGAACACAATCTAGGCTGATGGCGATGATGATGAGAGCTTGGCTAATTTTACTTCGAATAATCTTTTCTGTGTGCGTGTGTGTGTGTGTGTGTGTGTGTGTGTGTGTGTGTGTGTGTGTGTGTGTGTGTGTGTGTGTGTGTGTCGGACGTGAATGTAATGTTTCGTACCAACGCGAGCGGCGAGCTACTTCATTCGTGTGGCCCGTGCGTCACATCGCGCTCCAACTTCCGTGCTGAGGCGAAAGCGTCCTAGATGTCTAAGTTCTTCCTGATGGAACTGGTAGAGCTTTGATATGCTTTGAGCGCATGCCGTGATTACTCGATGCTTCTTCCGTGAATATACATCAGGTATTTGTAAAGTCTTCGGCAGAGAACTCATCGGCTTGTAAGGTCATACGAAACAACGTCTAGTAGCATTTCACTATAAAAGCTTGCATGATTTCCTGCAAAAAAACGCCAGGCCTGCGCTGAAACCGCAGCACAGTCACAGCGAAAGCTGGAAGAGCGGCGTTTCTAGAGCCCGTTAAGCTATCTTGGGGCTACAATACAAGTACACTAGAAAGGTACCCACTACGCCATAAATCACAATTTTCGTGAAGTTGGGAAGCACCTACTAAGCCATTACTCGTCATTCTGCGGAGAAGCGAGGCACCAGCTACACGTCTGTAAGGCACTATGTGCACTTTGTTGACGCCACGACTGATGACGATGAAGAATTATGGCTCAGCCCTTTGTAATGGGTTGGAATCTTTAAACGGCCCACCAGTTATGTAATTTGCATTGGGTGACGCCCTGTCGCTATTTCCCTTCATAAAGTTCGTGATCGCCCTTTTAGAGTCACTCATGATGTAACTAGTTGCGCGAACTGAGGTGGCCAGCGCGATGGCGGCTTCTCCGAAAAGGTCGTGGCAAGCTACTTGCCACCACCATTCGAACCACCGGCAAGCTAAATTCAACGACCTCGCTGTGCCGTCAATAAAGTTGTTTCTCTCTCTCTCTCGCTATTTCCCTCTCCCGTCATGCTGTATAACATACGTTGACGTGGGAGAGAGACGGGGGGGGGGGGGGCGAAGAACTTTACTGAGACCCCGAGGAAATGAATCATGAGCCTATGGGCTTCCTTGGCAACCAATACAAGTGCACTTGCGAGGAACCCCCTACGCTATAAATCATTGTAATTTTACTGAGACCCCGAGGAAGTGGATCATGCGCTTATGGGCTTCCTTGGCAACCAATACAAGTGCACTTGCGAGGAACCCACTACGCTATAAATTATTGTAATTTTTGAGAAGTAGGGCAGCAGGCACTGTGCCATTTTTCGTCATTCTACGGAGAGCGTTGGTACCTGCTAAACCCATGTAAGGCATTATGCGCACTTTGTTGATGCTGTGCCTGATGACGATGAAGAATTATGGCAGAGCCCTTTGTAATGGGTTGGAAGCATTCAACAACCTACTCGTTGCGCAATTCGCATTGTGTGACGCCTGGTTACAGAATTCGCGTTGTGCGACGCTTGCTGCTTATTTTACTCTTCTACCACGCTATATTGCATATGCTAATGTGGATCCTTCCCGAAATGAAGCCTGTATAGGACCTTTTTGCAAAGCAGTTTCAAGCACCGGCATGGCTCAGAGGTTGAATACCGGACTCCCACGCAGAGGGCCCAGGTTCGAACCTCGTTCCAGCTTGGAATTTTTTTCTTATTTCGTTTTTTTTTTCTTATTTCGAGCGATACTGGTTACGGACACCGGCGGCGGCGGCGGACAACTACGGCGCCAAAAACGGCCGGTGAAATGATCTCATAACAGCTTTCGCTGTAAAAGAGTTCTTTGTCGATAGAAAATACCGTGCCGCCATGGCGTGGTGACGTCAATTGCTCTTCAGTACGGCGCAACAACACTGACCTCCACCATAGCAGTCAGTCGTATGGCTGTGTCAAGATTCTTTCTGTCTCATGGCTTTTTTATGTTTCACTATTTGATGTGTGCGATACATCTATGCTTACATGATGCGAAATTGGCGTTCGCCCTCCTTGCCGCAGGTACCAGCACAGGAGGCTCATGATGGCGGTCTCTGAATCTGGAATCTGGATGCATTACGGGGCCTATTACCCGCTACCATCAGCAAACGATGACACCGTGTCATTTGATATGGCACTATACGAATACCTGGGTGTCCTTTACGTTGGACTAACGCTATCACTGGTTACATTCTTGTTTGAAATATTCCTGCACCGCTGTATCACGAAGAGAGGGTAGGATGACCAGCTAGTCGTCAGCGATTCTGCCTATACATGCATAATATCTCACTGATTAGTTCTGGTCGTAGTTCCTGCGAAAGAAGTGATTACCACCTTGCAGTTAAGTTGGATTGTCCGGAAGATCGGCAGCTAGACTGGTTCCAGCATGAACGCACAGAAAGATATGACGTTAGCAACTTACCATTCTGATGTATCTGGACGATCCCTGATTTTGTTTGCAATTGATGTGCTACCATGTGGTGTGTGCGCGCTAAGGGGGATCTCAGTCTTGCATGTAATTTCATTCACACACTGGGTCATTTGACAGTGCAAGGAATTTAACTGTTGTGGTAAGATCCGAAGGAAGAAAAACCTAGAACGGATATGCATAAGAAAAGCTAGCTAATGTACAAAACATTGAAAAGCGGTTAAACTATGGTAATAAAATAATAAGGAAAAGTTTGGGCGTATTGGAAGACAGCAAGGTCGGATGATCTGCTTGAGGTGGAGCCCACATTCGCCTGAACTATCATTTACTTTACCTCCCCGCAGTTACTCGCCGTCCGTCAATGCGATAAGCTTCCGGCAGTCATAACAGGCATGCATATTACTAATCATAATGCCTTCGTGAATGTTTTGAAATATTTTTACGCTCTAACTCGTACCCGTCAATATAATTTGTAACATTTTATTGTCTCTTTAAAAGATTGCTGATCCATTGCTATACGCCATTATCGCTGTGCTATTTAAGGGTGTCTTTGTGTTTTTATAGTTTGTGTTTTTGACAGTAGCGTCGCATGTGTTTTTTGGTGCGACGAATTTATGAATTATGTCTGAAATGCTTGACTTGCTGTCATATTAAATAATGGCATACTCGTTGACCATGTGTGATATAATGTTGGTTTTTTAGAAGTTAATGTCTGATGTATTAATTTGTTACTTATTGTGCTTAGCTGTATATGTTAATAAGTTACGCTACGCTTTTTTTTCATGCTTTTAATAGTTTCATTTATGGAATGCCTTCAGAATTTTAGGGCACTAGAATAAAAAGAAAGCTTACAAAGATAATGGCCAATATTTCTAACATGTGAAACCATGCTTGAGAAAAATTGTACGCCGTGGTGGAGCAATGGTTATGGTGCTCGACTGCTGACCCGAAGGTCGCGAGTTCGATCCCGGCCGCGGCGGTCGCATTTCGATGGAGGCGAAATCACACCCCGTGTGCCCCGCCCGTGTACGGTGCGATGTCAGTGCACGTTAAGGAAGACTAGATGGTCGAAATTCCTGGAGCCCTCCACTACGGCGTCTCTCATAATTATATATTGGTTTTGATACGTAAGGCCCCAGATATTATGCTTGAGAAATTACCGTGTGGATGTCCCCGATTCTGAGGTTGTGTCAGTAATAGTTTAATACGCCGATAGCATGTACGCCGTCCGAGACATGGAAATAATTGCAGGGATACCAGTAAACAGATAGATGACTGTTATTCCGAGGGGAAATATAATTCCCCCAAATGATACAAATATTTCTTGGCAGTGCTCACACTGCAACAATGTAATTCAGCTGCTAAAGCTAGTCACCTGCTGTAGCTTCTCGGCCAAGCCGTTACTTGAGAACTGCGATGATATTTTTGTTGATTTGTTTAAATGTGTTTAAACGGTTCTCTGGCGCTGCTGTTCTAACCGGAATATTTAGGAGAGTATACCTGAGGCTAATAAAAACATAAAAAGGAAAATAAGGGTCTTGTTTCTGGTACATATCCTGATAGGAGACACTCTCCATGTGCGACGATACATTCCACAAGTGTGACACGTTGACCCTGAGATGGCAAGGGGTTAAAGTTGTCGTGAAGGATTAACACAGAAAAATATAGGAAAAGATTGCGAATGTGTCTTCTGAGACAATCCACGATGATGTGTACTTGGATCGAAAGAACTTTCGCGTTGACTGTTTTTTTAGGAGGTTGAAGCACATGGAGCAAGTTCAAAACATCTAGGAACTGCTGGGACCTGCGGTCTCATTCTCATATCTCACTAAAAACTTGGAGGAGATTTGAGCTTGGAATTCAAGAGTGGAAGGTGATAGCGTAATCGGGCCCCGTTCGCATCGTTTTTCGTTCGCTTGCCGCGTTTCCTGGTGGACACCTCAACAGTGCTGCGAGGAAAAGAACGTCTGTGCGCGTAACACTGACCGTTTAAACTCTTCTAGAATGCCTGCTGCAAGTACAGTTGCGAAGTGCCCACTGTGCCATAATTCATCATCAATTTGCAAACTTGCGAAGTGACCTGTACGCGTCTGCGAGGCAGTGTGTGGGCCTACGTAGCTGCACAATTTTCTTGATGCAGTAGTTAATGATGATGACGTATTATGTCTGTGTCCTTTGTAATGGGTGGGCAGCGTTATAACACCCGCTCGTTACGCAATTCAGATGATGTGACGCCTGGTGTTATATCACGCTTGTGCCCCGCAGTACGCGACACCCGACACCGCGCGCTACATGACGTCTGTACAAGGTTTATTTTCCGCAGCAGTTTCGAGCACCGGCATGTCTCTGTGGTAGAACACTTCACTTCCACACAGAATCGGTGGGCTTGTTTCTGGCTTGACCGCGTGTTTTACGCTGAAGCTGTTTGTGCGGCCCTGTGCCGCCGACACCGTTAGCGTGGTCAGGCATAAGAAGGACACGTGACCAGGGTGGAGAGGAGAGGGTTTGATGAGTGGATCGAGGAGAGGAAAAGAGGGTCACGTGAGGAATCGTACGCAAGGCGGGCGATTCAAACTGGATTGAGAGGATGTCATGTGATGAAGCTTACATAAGGCAGGCGATTCAAACACTGAATTGAGAGCCTAGCCAATGCCCCGCCATCAAAGCCGCATCACTATCATGGGTATCGCACATTCAAGCAATCTGTTCTGCGGCATCACGCACACTTGGACACCTACGTCGCAATCTTCACTAAATCCGCATCCACTGACGTGAGACAGCTGGCATGCCTAACATACATGCGACTGAACCTCAAGTACGCGTCATCTATACTGCATCCATCAAAATACTATCTTGCCAAGGAAATAGGAGCAGTATAAGATCGCGCAGGATGTTTTACGTTATACCAATATTAACCGTACACAATTATACGAGTAACTGAATTGAAATACACCCTACTCCTTCCAGCACTCGAACCACGTCGCATAATTGCTCATCTCTGCTGGCTTCGTTCCTTCCTTTATAAGTCGCATAGAAGGCATGCCCTACAAATCTCACCTGTAAACGATCATTCTCGAGATTAGCCCACGCATAAGTGATCCAACATCGGCGGTGAATAACCCCTTCTTTCGGCACTCAATAACCTTGTGAAACAAGCTTTCTGTAGTGCTATAGCTTCATGCTCTGATCGAGAAAAATATCTTGAACAACTAACCCGCCCGCTGTCGTTTCGTACAGTCCGAGCGCGATTTGAAGGTTATCGCGCGAGCGTCACCCAAGGGCTATGACAGCGCCACGGTAGAATGTACTAGAACAGGGGGAGTGCTCGGAACGGCCACAGCACCAATGCACAGAAAGTGAATCCAAAATAGGATAAAGCCGCCTATGACGCTGCGATCGGTAGCCTGCGATATATCGTCGTTTAAGGGTTGCGCGTGGCTCTACCGAAGTTGCGCAGAGGTAGGTGCCCGCTTCCAACTTAAAAGACCCGGGTGCGAGTTTCAGCTGTAGATGGTAGGTTTTCTTTAGCGTCACTTCTTACAGCTGTGTGTTTTTTTTTTTCGCATAAAATTAGCTTCAGTTGCCACGCGTTATAACGCGAAATGTGTGGTAAAATACAAGGAATTTTACAGTGAGCGTAAAACTTAACAACGCCATCGGATGGAATTCAACAAAAAAGAAAAGTATGACCTCCGACATTTTTGCGAATACAAAAGTAGGCCTGCGTGTATTGGATACGTTGCTCTCCGTTGGCGGCCGCTGGTTCGCAACAAACAAAAACTGAAAGTGGTCGACATTCTGTCAGCGGTGAACGGCGAAGCTTTAAATACTCCAAAAGCAACGATATTCTGTGTTTGGTTTCAGTGTTCCTCCTGACTCTAAAAGAAAAGCTATTTGTATGGTAACTTTAATAAAGCGATCACGAGCCGTACGCAAACATGTGAACAGGTACGCGGTTTAATCTACAATAGAAATACTGTGTTCTGCGCCATTTCAACTTTAGCGTGCTTATAAATAAAACTTCCACTTACCTATTGGGCAGCCTTGCTTGTTTGCTGAACATCAAAGGTACAGGGGGCCGGCGTGGTATGCTTTTGCTTAGAATAACAGAGAGCTGAGCTTGTTGGTAAGTATTCATTCTAAAAAGACAAGGCGTGCAACTTGTCAAGATGTACTTTTGGGCTAGTTGCTTCATAATCGCAGTAAAACAGCGCCGGCGAAAACAACAGACCAGACGAGAAGGACACGTAACACAAGGCGTACTAACAACTGAAAGTTTATTCGGTATCTGCACAGAAAATTCTGAGCAGTTTGTGTGCTTTCTAGAAGAAAATGAGACTAGACAGCTGAATGCCTTTTCAATTGACATCAAAGACCTGTACTACTCGATACCACAAGATGCTCTTCTTACTAGCGTAGCGGAATGCATCGACAGCTACGGGGTGGTTTCATTCCAAAATGCTTCCGGTATAGCAGTAGGCTCGTTCTTGGAGCTGCTAAGAACTACCGTGGTTCTACTTACGCAGAGTGGAAAGGGGACATCTGTTTACAAAAAGATGGTGTGTGCATAGGTTCATGCATAGCTCCGATACTGCGTGACATCTTTTTAGCGAAATTAGACAGACTGTCGCAGCAGTGGGGGGGGGGGGGGGGGCGCCTGACCCCCACCCAAGTGCTACGTGTTTTTAGATTCGTGGATGACTATTTAATTGTTCTAGAATGTGACGAGGAAGACTTGCAAAAGCAATGTTCTGATATACTTGTACTCTTTCGTTAGTGCTTGGCACCTTTAGTTTTGACTCACGAGCTTCCGGTTGATAGTTTTTTATGTTTCCTCAATTTATGGCCTCATTATTCACCTCAACACGTCTGCTGGGCATTCCAGCCCAGAGCAAAAAAAAAAAAAAACATGGCTGATCCCTCTGACATAGGAATCGGTATAACACGAAAGTGAAACGTGTCTTCACAGACGTAGTTGAGCGTTTGTTGCGCATTCTTTCGCCCCAAGGGCGAAGGAATGAATGCTACAGCAACAAATTGTAATGTCACGCGAAGAACGGCAAGCAGCTCGAAACTTGCAACGCGCTGCTCAAGCAGAAAGGACGCACGGAACGAACATACACAGTATCAGAGCGAACTAACTGTCACATTTTTAACTTATTTCTGCGTGAGCACCGCGCTCCTTTCGCAAAAGCGGTCGCTGCAGTGCGCCAAGTGACCTTCGTTACAGTGTACTACCTTCGTGCTCTACAAACCACCGCGATCACGAGATAAGCGCACGCACAAGCGACCACGCCCTGTAGACGCAGGCGCTCTTCGCAACGGCGACGACCTTTGAAGCGCGCTCTTCTACGCTCTTCGAACCCTTCGCGCCATCTCGCTAGTGATAACGAAAACACACTGTAACACAGATCTCTGAGTACAGCCACCCGCAAATGGTGTATATAAATAGCTCGCCGTTGCCATTGCGAAGAACGTGCCGCCCGTGGCCGAATCGTTTCGCGTTGCGCGCTGCGGAGCGAACGGTCGCGAGTTCGATTCCCGGTGAAACTTTTTCTTCTGGTTTTTCTCTTTGCCCACTGTTAGTCTTTATATTTACAACGCCATATCCGTGACGGAAATACGTCAGGGAGCCGTGGTGGACCCCGGCATAAAACACTTTCATGTTAAAAAACCGGTTTTGTTGTTTCATTCCTCGCATTCTAAGCTTGTCAAGCGTAGCATCGTTTATTCATCTTTTGACAATGCCCTAAAGAAATCATGTGTTCACCGGCTGCGAAGTAGTTTCGACGACCAGGTTCGTCGTCTAACAGACGCGGGGTACCCGCGAACAGTTCTGTCTAGCGTTGCAGAAAAAATGCTAAAAGTGAAGAACTAAGGCGCTAACGCCAACCATGCAGCAGCACAAGTGTGTGGCACAAAAAATGTCTCCGCCATTCCTTACGTACATTCCGTTTCTCACAACTTGAAGAAAGTGGCGGAAAAGGCGGGAGTAAAGACTGCAGTAAGCGCACGAGCCACCTTGTTTTGGCTTCACTTTTCGAAGCTTGTTCCGAGCACTCGCCTGTTCTAACACACTCTAGCCCACGGTGCAAGAAATACTTTAGGTGGGCGTGCGCCAGGACAACCCTCTGCGCGACTAGGTTCTGCTTCGCAAGAAGCCCGAGAGATGGCGCTACTAACCATGTAGAATGCTAGGGTTCGATTCCTGCTAGGATCATGACTTTTATTCTTTGCATTCGTCGGGTCAACGCTGGCGAAGTAGGTTTTACTTAAGCATCTCGCACTTAAATTACAAATGTTTGTTCTCGCCATTCCTGGGTAAATAAAAAGTGTCAATCACCTGTGACACGTACCCGCATACCAAGGCCCGTGTTACACGGGAATGTCCCACACGTGTCTGGAGGAAAAGGTTTGACGACGTACACGGCAGGATTTTGACGTTATTCATGTCAGACCACACAGTCATATCAATCAAACCTTCTTACTCTCCCATGCCAATTTCGGTCTACACCAAGTTAAAGGGACACTAAAGGCAAATATTAAGTCGACGTCGATTGTTGAAATAGCCAGAAACCTCGTAGTGCTACTTTTGTTCCAAAGAAGTGCTTATTTTGAAATAACATCACGTTTTAGTGGTCCGCACCGCGTTAGCGCACTTCAAATCACCCGCCTGAAATCAATCTTTCACACGTCACTGCTGCCGTGCCCAACGTTGCCCGCCTTTACTGCGCGGCGGCGTGTCCTGGCGGCGTGCACCATTCGGACATCCGGCAACATCACATTGATGCGGCATTTTGTCGAACTTTCTGTCAGAGCGACTTTCACGAGCGCTCAAAACACACGCGGCAGTACGCGATACCGAAACTACCACTGAGGACGCGAGGCAGGGCGCCCTGCCTCGCAGTTCGGCAAAAACGGAACCTTTGAACCACTAGTGAAAACATGAAAAGCGCGAACGACGAAGACGAAACACATACAACAGGACTTGCGCTTATTAACAAGGTATTGTTGCTTTGAACCACGCGCGCCGTTCCCCATGGCAACGCCAAAGAGGTTCTTTTTTCCATGACTCAAACAGAAACGAACAAACAGCATTTCATTACGTGTCTTGATGCATGGATGTTTTTTTTTAAAGACGATAGTCTTTCTTGGGATACTTAAACGGAGAAATTTTGGTCTGTCTTTCTGTTTGTCGGCACGTCACTCGACTCAGCCACTCGGCCAAAGTGGAACCACTTGCCCAAGGGCCAGGCATCTTGAACGGGTCACTAGGTTCATACTTGTGTACATTGTCGATCAAAAAGCAAACATTACGCATATCTGAGGCACAACATCACTAGGTAAGCATTAGGTGGTGTGTTCCTTTAATAGAAAATGCATACATACGTAATTCTAAAGACCACAGTTTCTTAAGCTGCGCTGAAAATGCGACTGCGCGTTAAACTTGACTTCCTCCGTGCCTTCTGAACGAGCTCATTGTTGTGTTTCGGTTTCGGTTCTGTATTGCACTGTACGAACGCCATGGAGCGCCGCTCTGGCATTCCTGTTTTAGCCAGGCGACGTGTAAATAAAAGAGTGTGTGGAGAGTACTCGTTGAGTGCGTACGTTTCTTCTGCTTCAGCGCTTCGCGCTAAACCACGTGTTCGGGCTGGCTGGCGTCCCCGCCGGTCGTGTTGGTCACCGCCGGTATTCGCCTGCTGCTGCGCCGGGACTACCAGTCCGCAACACAGCACTCATGTTCCCGACGTATTGCCAGATGGCGTCCATATCTCACGCAGCGCCTCTTCTATCGTCTTTAAACGACATTTGCAGCGAAGCACGCAGATACGCGGCCATTTTTTTATTGCTGCTAGTTTGATTACTAGTGATTAATTGTAGGCAGACTCTCATTCGTCATCGGGATCATTTTGAAAATTTGCCGCTCGTGGCGCTCGTCGTGTGATACATTTCGCTTAATTTCTCGGGTAAGTAGGGCACTGCTGTTGATAATATTGCCGTTTTAGACGTTGTCATACATTGAGCTTTCACTCTGACAAATTGTTATTTCCCTTTAGTGTCCGTTTAAGCAGGTGATCACGAGAACACCCAGACATAGATAGATAGATAGATAGATAGATAGATAGATAGATAGATAGATAGATAGATAGATAGATAGATAGATAGATAGATAGATAGATAGATAGATAGATAGATAGATAGATAGATAGATAGATAGAAACGCTCAATGTGCCTTTGGTTCACTAAGAAATCATTCGCCTTTCATAAAGCACAAAACAGAGATGTTAACTGTAACAGCGCCTGATCAATTTACCTTTAGCTCGCCCGTTTCAGATAAATCATGTAGCCGCATATGTAAGAAGCAAAAGAAGTTCAGCACTTGTCCCTTATAAAGCTTCTCCAAATAGCTTGCCCCACATAAAGAACGAGATTTTTCGAGATATGTGGATCATATATGTATGCACAACCTATTTGGAAGAGTCTTAAGGGTCAATGAAGAGAAAAACAAGTTTTCTATTATAAAAAAAATTGCTCTTTCACAATTCCAAGATCATATATGAGCTCGCCACGACAAGACTCTTGGTAAGCGAGAAAACGCGCAAAAAGAAAATATGGTTGGTGACGCCACCTTGAAATTCGCACTCCAAACGCCATGACGCCATAGATATTTACGGCGTCTGCTAGGGCCCTACGCAGTTCCTAATCGGTAAAAATACAAAACACTGACATCTAAGGGGGCATAGACTTAACATACGAAGTTCCAAGAAATTCCTTGAGCCAGTGTCCCCAATATACGACAAATCCGTGCCGTCACGCGCAGAAGATTTGGGCGCGAATTTCAAAAATAGAACATTGACCTTCATTTTTGTTAATAAACTTTTGATGGTGAAATTAATGACATTAGAGTTAATGACACACTTTATTAATCTAAACCAATTCATTGTTTCACTTCAATGTCGCTTTAACAACTAAGCAAAGTCCGAGCCCGTCCCGACCCGAGCCCACCACCTCAAACCCGGGCCCGACCCTAAGCCCGGAGCCTCAAACCCGAGCCCGGCCCGGCCCGCGTTTTCAGGTAGGCCCGAGCCCGTGCAGTGCTCTAGCTCGGACAGACGAATTAGCCATTCGGCGACTCCGGCTTTCACGTGCAACACGCTCTGGCGTTCCAAACGTGCAGCTTGCTCGGCTTATGTATCTCAACGTATCTCCATGTGGAGCCATCGATTTTTAGACGCGAAGTATTTTACTGCGCATGTGCATACCCTCTCCACTCACCCTCTCCACTTGCCCTCTCCCCTCCCCCTTTCCACTCTTCCTCTGAAACGCCGGCTAGACATGCCGAAATTCTCTCCTGCGCAACGCTGCGATGAGCACCAGCGCATGCGCGTCCCCTCCCCGTCTCTCTCCTCTCCTATGCTGCCCCCCTCTCGCACGCCTGCCAACCGTGTTGCCCGCTCGCCCTGTGAGAATTAACGGCCAGGCTAGAGGGAAGACAAGACGCGCGTAGCGTTCCTCTTCGCGTTCCACGACGCGAGGTCGGTAGCATGCCCAAAGAATGCTAACGGAACGCGATCGTGCATGTGCTCCGGCTTCGCATCGCCTCATGGTCCCCTTTAGCGGGAAATGGTGTAATTTTTGGTGGCCTGCACAAGAACATTCGGTATATTATTTTAAGACAAGAGATGTTGGTCTAAAGAATATGAAGCGAGTTTAAAGTATTTTTGCTTTACGCGTTCATCCTACGTTTGGAACTAATCTTATTTAGGCGTACTGGCAAAACGACCAGTGTAGCCAGAACCTTTATCGCAGGCTTTTCACTACAACATACCTTCGAGGTTTCAGTTACGGGTGGCACCATAGGCAGTGATGACGCGCACAATTGTTTCAGAAGCGCTGACGCAGGTTTGATGAGTATGCATATAGCTCTGGGAAAAAGTGCCTCCGGCCACCGCGTCCCCTCCCATCTGACAACGGCACGCAGGTTAATATTGCTGCTCGTATTCGGGGCAGCTTAAACTACGCAGCGCTGCATATCGTGAACCCCTTTTATGGTGCTACCACATAGCCACGTTACAGGGGCTGTCTAACCGTCCTTGATCGCTTTTCTGTTTTGTACCGCAATAGAAAGCGTACCGTCTCATGTGCCCAACCATGCAGCGGTTTCTCTGGAAACTGAGTAGAAATTTTTAACACATAATTTTTCGATCTGCGTTCGGTCTTCTTCCATTGGCGTGAAACATGCCCACAACACTGGTTGGTGGACGCGATGACTTTTGTAGTGCCGCTAAAAATTAAAACCGAAAGCATATGTGATTTCTGCAGGATTACTTTATTTTCGCTCAACACGAATGTAATAAATGTAACCGTCTTTTTCAGCGCGCTATCGGTTAAATGAAGCTTACTATACGATTACAGAACACTTGTTTTGCTGTAATCGCAGTCTGTGCGTTTATTTTAGCACTGCTGCCGCAATCGAAGCCAAGTTGAGTCATCAAAAAGAGACGATAAATGCACGTCTTAACAGCGTGTGAGACATCCTAACAACAATACAGCGGTACAGTACGACCAGCACGGAGAGTCGCATGGCATAGCGCACGAGTTAAGGCCTGAACACTCGTACGCGTTGCAGCGCGTCAGCGCGTGACTTTTTGACGCGGCGCCGCACCCTCTCCCTATTGGCCGCGAGATCGAGCGGAGTCGCCGCCTGGCGGCTACTGGCTGAAGCGCGCCTAGTGTGGATTGTTCCATGCGTCGTCTGCTAACCGCGTTGTGTTTGCATGTGCGCGTACTTCATGCAGGGCCTCAAAAGGCGGTTTGTTCCGTTCCGTTGGTGCAACTTTAACCGCTCGTACTTATGCCTAACACGATGTAAAGAAGCATTTGGCCTTGATCGGCCGTATATGTACTGTAATACGATCAGTGAGTGCACGTGTCGAGAGTGCTGTGTGTGGTCGTCGTACCGTCCGTTCACGAGAGTCATATCAGTGTATGTGCCGCTCTGTGGTTCAAGCGCATTGCAAAAGTGCACTTGGTGTTGTCCTAAAGATAAGTATTAAATCTCATGTGAATATAGCCTTTTAGCGGCTCGGTGGTTAAAAAAAAGGCTCTCATGCACTTGCGCGTTGTGGTTAGGTGTATAACTTCGGGACTGTCGTTTATAGGTTACGCGACGAGCTTTAGTTGTGTACGGTCCTGGTCCCACTGCAGAGAAATATTTCTGTCAAGTCACGTCTGACACTTCGGTACTTAAACTGTCCCCTAAACAGAACAGAAAATG
The DNA here is from genome assembly GCF_013339695.2 of Rhipicephalus sanguineus. Lineage (NCBI taxonomy): Eukaryota > Metazoa > Arthropoda > Arachnida > Ixodida > Ixodidae > Rhipicephalus > Rhipicephalus sanguineus. Next base: position 147,846,637 of record NC_051183.1, read on the forward strand.
GAATGACACGGGAATCGCAAAACTGAGTTGCCTTGCGCAATTAAAACTTGTGGCGAAATGTATACAAAGACACCCGTGTACTTGCGAGGTAGCTTATGCCTGTCAAATTTGCGCTTTGACAAGTTCAGTGTCGGAAGTGCGTCAGGCCTCAATCTCTTCCACGAAAACCCATAAAAAAAGAGATCGAGCGAGAAAAATATATTCTTCAAGATCAGCAGTGGCGATAAACTCACTTGCGCATCTTCATCGCTTACGTGGCGAGTGAGGGCTCATAAAACGATACCCATTACTATGCACCAGATCATGCATACACACTTGCCGCGTTTCGGTGCACGTACTTGCCCTGCGGAACACTGAGAACAGTCCTCGCGGCCGTGTAAACACAATGGAACATGCGCAAACTACAAAAGGGCTCGGGGACTCTCGTTTAAACAGACTCATAGCCAAGCGCGAACGAACTTTGCATTCACAGCACGGACGACATGAATGACAAAGAATAAATTCCATGAATTAATTTTCTTCTTTCTCGATTGATTCTCGCTTAATTTTCCTGCGGAAGTGTAGGAAAATCAAAGCACAGGGAAGCTTCACCGAGCGTTCGCTTACTGCGACCGTCTTCACGCTCGTAGTGCAGCAGCAGCAACAAGCATATAAATGCACACATTAGCGAAGTTATCGCTGACTACTCACCATTCTTTCTCGTCTGCGAATGCTTGAATGCACCGTCGTCGAAGTGCTTGCTGCACACCATCGCGTACTTGGAAGGCGTCTTGCCGTTACGAAGCCTAACGAGCCACAGTCGGCGACATCCGCGTCGGTGGGATAAAAATGGAAGCTTATCCCTGGCTCTGTGCAGTATGTGCGGCATTGTGGCACCGAACAAAACCTCACCATCGATAACGAAGAGTTTTCTGCAGGTACGAAACACAAAATCACGATGTGAAAACAGAAGCCCCGTGCACTTCTACACGCACCACACGAAACCAGTATCCACACTAGCGGGGTGACGGTGCTGCCACCTATAGGTCGATCTCGCCGCGATTAGAGACAGAGGGCGCGCAGCTACGCGAAGCTGCGCGTCCTCTGTCTCTATAGGGAGAGAGCGCGGCGCCGCGTCAAAAAGTCACGCGCTGACGCGCGTGACTTTTCTTGGACCTAGTACACTGTGCATAGAAAAATAAAATAGATAAGTAATAAATATATCGATGCGTTAGTACACTTTTTTCCTTCTATTCTTACACGAATAAATCGATAACTAAATATAGAAGTAAAGTCAGTCAGTCAAGAACTTGCGTTCTTGCGTTCTTGCGTTCTCCAGTCAAGTAAAGCAGTCTTCCACGATACCAAAAACACCACGCTTGCTGCGAGAAGACGCTTAATAAGCGAGAAAACGCGCAAAAATAAAATGCAGGTGGCGACGCCACCTTTGAATTCCCGCACCATTTGCCGTGACGTCACATATTTTTGACGGCGCCTGCTTGGGCCTACGTAGTTCCTAATCGGTTAAATCGAAGTACATTGTCCTCTGAGGGGGCCAGAGACTTGACATAACGAGTTTGTGGAAATTTCGTCGAGCCACTGGCGCCAAAATACGTTAAATGCTCTTTGAAATCTTTTACGTCACGAATTACAAAGTTCGGCGCGAAATTTAAAAATGAAACTTTGAACTTGGTTTTCTCCTCTAATAATAAACCTATGGTGGTGAAATAAACTACACAAGAGTTCTCCGAGCACACTTTATCAACCTAAACCAATTCATTGTTTCTCTTTAGTGTCCCTTTAAGCCGCCGGGGGATCCAGGGAGGACACCCTAGCAGCCGCTACCGTAGGCGACGCCCTAGACGGGGCGGGAAGGTGGTGGCGTTCCGCCAGTTCTTGGGCCCTCTGGACTGCCTTGGTGGAGCTCGGAGCTCCTGAGATTAATTTTGAACATCTGGATACTTGAAAGCGTACCTATCTAAGCACACGGGTGGTTCTGCATAAATTTCACCCCAAGTTAAAACTTCGCACGGCAACTCCGTTTTAACACTGCCGTGTCATTCCATTGTCTGTTTTTTTTTCTTTTTTTAGGGACAGTTTGAGTACCGAAGTTTGAGACTTCACTTAATATAATATATATATATTTCGCTGTAGCGGGACCACGACCGTACAAAAAAAGGACATCTTAAGCACAACTAAAGCACATCATGAACTACAGTGCCGCAGTTATACACCTAACAACGCGAAAGTGCATGAGCCTCGTTTTTGTTTGCCACCGAGTCGCTGAAACGCTGCATTCACGCACTATTTAATGTTCCTCATGTTTGGGACTATGCCAAGCGCACTTCAGGGTGGGCTTGAACCAGAGAGCGGCACCGACACTGAAATTATTCTGGGGAACGAAGAGTACGACACAAATACACAGCCCTCTCGAAAGTCGCACTCACTGCGATGCAGCCGTGCATGCGCATGCAGCCGTGCAAGCTCATTAGCTTTTATACATCATGTTAGGTATATGTGCGAGCAGTTAAACTCGCGCTAACATAACAGAACAAACCGCTCTTTGAGAACATGCAGGACGTACGCGCACATGCAAACACGACGTGGCTAGCAGACGACGCAGGGAGCAATCCACACTAGGCGCGCTTCAGCCAGTAGCCACCAGGCGGCGACTCTGCTCGATCTCGCAGCCAATCTCGGCAGACATCCGCAAACGGCTCGTACCCCTCTATGCGCTGTGATCTCAACGCTTCGTGCAGTGACCACTAATGCGGCGAACTGCACGAGATCAGTTTCTCTCCCGGGAGCGGCCGTATTGCCGTACACCAGCCTCTTGTAGTATCACGTGAGATCGGGTAAGAAAAGTTAGCTGCTAGCCTTCGTTCATATAACATTATGATATGTTGCTACCGCATTCAGTGCTTCGCCCTTTCGGTGCAACCGTCTTTTTTTCACAATTCAAGGGACAAATTTCTCTCCCTATCAACTTGCGAATCCCCCCCCCCTCCCCGCGTCGTTCACGCGCCGCCGCCGGAGGTGGAAACACCGGCGCGCCGCCTCCGGCGATTTTGGGACCGGCGCACACGTCTACTCCAGGGTTGCCAGATCCTCAAAGAGAAAAAGGGCCACGAAATTAAGCAAAGTAGCCAGAACAGTAGCCAACTAGCAGCCGTTACATTATTTTGGAGCCAGAAAAGTAGCCAAACGTGATTTCAGTTTAGCTGAATTATCACTACGTTCTGACACTCAAATATACAAAAATATACATAACAGAAATGTTTATCACATCACAATAGAGTGAAAAAAAAAAAACCAAGTGACTTCCTAGAGGAGGCATTAGGACTAGAAAGTTGGCAATTATGCTGCACCGACAGTCAAGTGTGCATATTCCTCTTCACTGTAAGCCAGCATGCTCCGCGGCACTGTAAATGTAGAGCTTGTAACACCTTTCAGATGTAGTCCAAATTTGATCCTGATGATCGCGAGGAGAAGTAAGGTCGTGGGACATTCTATGTCGCTTTTTGTGAGAGGCACAGCAGAAAACACTCGTTCCGTTTCTGCGTTAGATATACGGAGAACAAGGAGTTTGAATGCGCCGTCTGCAATGTCTTGCATATTAATAGCCCTGATGCATCCCGGTAGGTGTATATTTTGATCCAGAATTCCACTGCTGACATGTCGGCATTCACATCTTCAACTTGACGAAGGTGTCGCACTTGCTCCTCAATGCGATGCTCGGGCAACCAAACACGTCTTTTGGAAGGTTCTTAAAGCATTCATCGCATTCGGCCCTAGAACAGTGCATCTCACGTGCGCACAGTAATAAAAAAAGGATCTGTCATGCTCAAACAAATAAAATAGAACAATGGACGTAACAAACGTCATGGCTGCCTAGTTCAGCAGCGTCGGTAGCGCAAATATCAAACCAGAATGAAAAATGAATGAAAAAAAATTGCAGCATATCCACGGGTGAATGATGAAGAGCTTGGGCGAAGCTCCTGGAGCAATCATGATCTCGGGATCCGCTTCTCGTTGAGCCCGTTTCGCAGCGGCGTCCATGGCGCCCACCGTCTGGGGATCCGCCTGGCTGCCGCCAAGCGAGCGCCCGCCGCTGCGCATCGTTCATGCTCCACCAACGATCCGACACGTACGGCGACGATCCAGGAGAATAGACACTTTTAGTTGGGCGTACGTATCGAGCCCACGTACGCAGCACTGCCACGGGAGATAACTGCGCATGTGCAGTAAGTAACGCATCGATTCCAGAATGCGCAGGCGTACGCCCGATAAAAACGCGGCGTGCGTAAACGTGACCAGGCGAAGCGTACGCGGCGTGACGCTCTCAGCGATATCTCGATTGATATAGGAACCAGATAGCAAAACGGCAGCGATGGCGTCGAACGCAGAGAGCAACAAAGCCGGCCCAAACGAGTTTATTTTACTTGAGGCGACGATATTGCGCTGCTAGCGGAAATACAAACTAGCGATCCGTTTAGGCACCCGAGCAGTGGGAAGAGATAGCTTGGCGCCTCAGGGAAGCCCTGAAAAAAAAAAAGAAACCTTTTACCAGCGCGCTGTGTGCGCGAGCGCCTGAACCTGTTGCTGGCACGGTACTCGGAGAATGATCAGCGAAACCAAAAAAAGTATGTCTGGATGGTTGTTTCCGAGCACGGTACAAAATAGGGTGCGTTAGTCGTTGTGCGACCAAACAGACGGTAAAAGCGCACGCACATGCAAAACCTCGTGTAACTGACAAACCGACGTAGACCATGGATCCAAAAAACGATTCGCCTTGGCTGGATGCTAGTGGCCATTGACGGCCGCTACTACGAGGGCGCAAAAAGCACCCAAAACCTAAAAAGCACCCAAAACCTAAAAAGCACCCAAAACCTTTTTTTTATTTCCAATAACATACGTCCAGTTGAACCAAACGTATCTCGGTACGGCAATACGGGGAAACTAAAAGTGTCGTTGAGCGCTTCGCAGGCAGCGTACGCAACGTATCGTGCCGCGTACGTGGGCTCGTTACGTACGCCAACTAAAAGTGTCTAATGACAGAGGCGCTCGCTCCCCGCGCATCCCGCGCAGCAGCCAATCGGAGAGCAGCGGCACTTCTAGCGCCATCTAGTGTCGATTCACACAAGCGCCTTATTGCACACAATTCTATTGGACCAACACCATCTAAGAAATGACACGAGAAATGGTAATGACGACACGGATTGTGTACAGCGCCATCTAGAATATCGTCCCTGAACTGCAGTATGTATGTACTTCTATGAGACAGCACCATCTATTGCATTATACGGGAGGTACTGCCGTTAACGCCGGTAACGCCGGACAACGGAGACGTGAAAGGGTTAGACTAAGAGGAGCTACGCCCCTAAAACAGCAGTAGCGCTCACTTTGCGCGAGGCTTCTATGAGCCGCGCGCACCCACTTTTTGTCAACAATCGCCGTAAGTGGCGCCACCTGTACAGCTCAAAGCAGCAGCGCTCGAGGCGGATAGCGGCTAGAAAGCCTCAACGAGTCCCCCGCTAGCTACGTTAGCGTGCCTAATCTAGATGAATATGGAAATCATGGCGGCCGTGACACGTTTCGGGCGCACGCAATTGCTTCCGGTATACAGAGTACACAAAAGCCATTACACCGAGGGAGCCGCAGCTGGCATTGTAAATGCACAATTTTTTTATAGTTGCGCTAGGTTTTAGCGTATATTAGCTGCCGATGCCAGTGCCAGAACAATAGCCAAAAAGTAGCCAGTAGCCAACGTCATTTTTTAAATGCGAAGCTTTTCTTAGCGAACTTCTGCGACTTTGAGCGTATCTATCTATCTATCTATCTATCTATCTATCTATCTATCTATCTATCTATCTATCTATCTATCTATCTATCTATCTATCTATCTATCTATCTAGCCGCCTACGACTTTGTGCTCTCCTGGTCGCTTGGTTAATCGAATGTGCACCAAAATTGGTATGGCGTAACATGACTGTATGACGAACATAAATGACAAGTCATAAGATGAAAATCATGACACGCATGTCATGTACAGCATGATTTACATGCTACGCTCATGGGGCGCTGGCGGCCGTTTCGTTAGCTTGATATACACCAAAATTGGTATCTTGTGACGTGACTGTGTAACGAACATAAATAACACGAGTTAACATTAAAATCATGACACGCATATCATGTACAGCATGACTTACGTGCCACGCTCATGGGGCGCTGGCCGCCGTTTCGCTAGATTTATATACACCAAAATTGGTATCTTGTGACGTGACTGTGTAACGAACATAAATAACGTGAGTTAACATGAAAATCATGACACGCATGTCATGTACGGCATGACTTACGTGCCACGCTCATGGGGCGCTGGCGGCCGTTTCGCTAGCTTGATCTACCCCGAAATTGGTATTGCGCGACGTGACTGTGTGACGAACATGATAACACGAGTTAACATGAAAATCATGACACGCATGTCATGTACAGCATGACTTACGTGCCACGCTCATGGCGCGCTGGCGGCCGTTTCGCTAGCTTGATATACACCAAAATTGGTATCTTGCGACGTGACCGTGTGACGAACATAAATAACACGAGTTAACATGAAAGTCATGACACACATGTCATGTACAGCATGACTTACGTTCATGATGAAACAAGCGCAAAATATACGAAGACTCAGAAAGGACACAGGACGGAGCGCTTACTAGCAACTGAAAATTTATTCTGGAAAGAACAATCTTATATATGCATAACATGCATCCTCGTCACCACACACCACCCTTGTTATCACAGAGTGAATCAACAAAACACCACTTCGATAACCCATTGCATACATCAAGTAAACACGTGTTAAGCCCTCCCCCCCCCCCCTCCAAACAAGAAAAAAATAAGAAAAAATTTGCACTGGTTCATGTCATATCTAAAAAGGCAACTCAGAATCGGTTAGCTGAACAGACGCCTGGCTAACACACATCTCACTCCTTTCTTAATTCGAAATGCTTCAATTATCTCTCTTGTCGTTCGCTTTCTGTGCATACAATTATCTCTGTGTCACAAAGTTTGGCTGGCAGGTGCACTCTTTGCAGTGCCTCGCCAGTGCGAGTACGGGGCCCCCTTTAGTGACTCTCTGCTCGCGAAGGCGTACATTCAGTGCAACGTCCTGTTTGACCCACGTATTCGCGAGCAATGAGAGTTCACTAAAGGGGGCCCCGTACTCGCACTTGGCGATGTCCCTGCAAAGAGTGCACCTGCCAGCCAAAACTTTGTGCACAGATATAATTGATATGCACAGAAAGCGAACGACAAGGAGAGATAATTGAAGCATTTCGAATTAAGAAAGGAGGTGAGATGTGTGTTAGCCAGGCGTCTGTTCAGCTAACCGATCTGAGTTTGCCTTTTAGATATGACATGAACCAGTGCAAATTTTTCTTATTTTTTTCTTGTTTGGAGGGGGGGGGGGAAGGGCTTAACACGTGTTTACTTGATGTATGCAGGGTGTTATCGAAGTGGTGTTTTGTTGATTCACTCTGTGATAACAAGGGTGGTGTGTGGTGACGAGGATGCATGTTATGCATATATAAGATTGTTCTTTCCAGAATAAATTTTCAGTTGCTAGTAGCGCTCCGTCCTGTGTCCTTTCTGAGTCTTCGATATGTTGCGCTTGTTTCATCATGAACCTATACCAACACGCCCAACTGGCAGTCATCCTAAATGACTTACGTGCCACGCTCATGGTGCGCTGGCGGCCGTTTCTCTAGCTTGATCGACCCCGAAATTGGTATTGCGCAACGGTACTGTGTGACAAACTAAATATAGGAGTTAACATGAAAACCATGACACGCATTTTCCTCAATGACATACAAGACGATGTATGTAGCTCTTTGCTGGCTGCTTCGCATTACAACGATTCCCACAATGCGTGGGATCTGCCGGCTTTTTTGTCGCCGTGGCATCCGCGGCCTCTTAAAAGTAGCCAATTTGGCGTAAAGTAGCCAAATCTGGCAACCCTGGTCTACTCTCGACCCGACGAATGCGCCGGAAGTACTGGAAGCTAAGCAAGTAGAGATGGCACGGGGAAAAAGGTACGTCACGCGCGCCTCGTGACCTTCAGCACTTTTTTTCTTCGAACGAACGGCGTACTTTCAGTGCGATCGCGCGCGCAAACGTTTCTAGAACTACTTCTAGAACAAGTTCTATAAATGTTGCGCGCGCGTTCTGGGGCAAGTGACAGCCTCCCGCGGCGGCCGCAGTAAATATCGTGCGCGCCATGTTCAAATCAGCCAATGGCGTGGAACTTAAGTGAATGACGCAGTGATTTAGTAAATAGTATCATTTGTCGAGAGAAAAGAAGAAGCGATTTAAGCTGACTGAGAAATTGTTGTAAATTCCCGGGCCGCGGTGCAGCGCTATTGGCGGCTAGATCGAGCACAGTCGGCACCTAGCGGCGAGCGGACGAACCCCGTGGTGGGATGGCTCCTTGCGTCGTCTGCTGGCCACACCGTGTTCGATGTGTGGGTACGTCATGCACGTCCTCAGATTACAGCTTATTCCGTTGTGCTAGCGTAGTATCAAATGCTTGTACGTATGCCTATCACCATTTGCCTTACGAGACTTGTATGCACTCTAATAAGCGAGTGCATGCACGTGACGCTATGGCGCTGGGTCTAACCATCGTACCGTCCAAATCGCTAAAATCATTTCAATGCGGGTACTTTGTCGTTCAAGCACATCACATAGTGCATTTGGCGTCGTCCTAAACAAAAAAAAGCTACTAAACGTCGAGGTATGAACGCAGAATTTTAGCGACACCATCTCGTGAAATGTTGGCGATTTGTAAATCCTTGTTGATGCCGCAAAGCATGAACTAGCATCTGGAGAGGCCGGTTAGTGGTAAAAAGGACCTGAAGCCACGCATTTCTATTGCAGTACGCGTATTCATGCAAACAGAAATGCAGAGTGCACAAAGTTCTACTTCTTCTAATTACGCAGAAATACAGGCTCTCTTTTTTGTAGCCGCTAAAGCAGCAAGTAAATACTTAATTGCCTCAGTCGAGCAACACTATTTATATTGTGGCACAGGCAAAACACAATTTGAAACACGTGCAAATAAAGCAAGAGAAAAGACCGAGCACAGTGCAAAACATGAATGTGACCGAAGGCCAGTAACCCCATGGATTGGCAGGATTGCGCTACTCTCACACTAATAGAAGCGCTAGGCCGGTTTCGTGCTTTAACGTGGCAATGGAGGTCGTATACATCATCATTAGGCTGCAGTCAACGCGCTTTATTTCGACGACGATCGACTTCCAACCGCCTACGGCGAAGCGCCGCTGCGTACATTTGTATACGCCCACCAACCGCCTATCCACACAAACGCGGGCGACGGTGCTGCCACCTATAGCCCGATCTCGCGGCAAATAATGTTTGGCTCGCGTGTTCTCGGGAGCCTCGACTAACGACCGGCAGCGTTTTCTGACCATGCTGAAAAAAGTGTTGCAGGGTCACTTTAAAGTCGTGATAGAAACTTTATAGACTTTATTCAAAATCTGCTGCCATCTATAGCGGCCGCCGTGCACATTTCCGCCATGTTGAAGGCTAAACGCGCTCCGCATGTGCACACACGGAGCGTACGTATCGGCGTGTGGCGGCGGATAGCAACGGAAATGCCGACATATTTTCATGCGCCGTGTTGCTCAGTTTGAGGAAATTGGGGGCTGAGAAAAGTTTACAAGGAAACTAACCTCTATGTTATTAGATTTCCTCGCGGCGACGAGAAGAGCAGATCGTTCCGATGCTCCGGCTACTGGCTACGACTAACGCCGTGTTTACTTTCCGCCGTTCCTAATAGATGCGGTATGTGACAGCATTGGCACTCTCCGAGAGAACACCCTTTTGAGAACATCCCATGCCTCGATAATTTATGAATCCATGATTTGAATTGTATGGAGTCAAAGCCTTTTGAAGATGAAGGAAAAGGCCAAAGATGTATTTTTGTTTACAATATTTTCGATTATCTTACCTTGATATACAGCAGAGCTTGTTCCGTTGATTTAATTGTTTGAAAACAGTACTGACGTTTTGTTATTATTTGATGCTTATCAAAAAAGGATGCAAGTCTATCATAAATACCCCTTCAAATATTTTAAGATTGTGGAAGCATGAATATATGTCGATAGTTCGCTAAAGTATTGATATCACCACTTTTATGTACTGCTGTGACTTTTGCCACTTTTAAGTGCTCTGGAAATACAACGTTAGAGACGGTGAGGTTGATATAAGACAAGACATCACATATCAATGGTGATATCATTTTCAACTCAACGAAACCTATTTGAAAATCCCTCCTGATGCAACATTATTTTTAAACTTTCGGATTAAGCTTTGTACTCAACCGCATCTGTGGGTACGAAAAAAAATAGAATGAGGCAAAGTAGACTCTTCAGGAGTTGGCGCATTATCTCTATTTCATCCTTTGAAAGTTAGGAGCCCGCATTTTGGAAGTGTTCATTCATAACATTGGCCAACCTTTCACCGCTGAATGTTTCCACCATTAATTGTTGGATCTTGTGTCCTATCGCAACCCTTATTTGTGTTCGTAAGCCCATTTATTCCTCTGGTCATTGTATATTATTTTCAAATAATTTTTCATAGTAGTTCATTTTAACCTTCCATATTTCTGAATTAAATACGTTTCTGTATTTCTTGTATTCAGCTAAGGCGTCTGGTTCCGCGAGCGGATGAAATCGTGGTACAATTTATTCTTTATTGGATGCGTTAGTAAAGATAAAAATTTATCCAAGGCCTGCATTTTTTATTTCTATCACGTGAGCGTGACAGAGGGTGATGAAAGGGCTGACGTCAATCCGTAGTGTGCGCCGCGCCTCCCTCTCGCCCAGTTGACGCTCGCTCCGTCGTAGGGATGGTAAAATCGATTAGCGATTAATCTATAAAAGTACGCCGCAAATCGATTAATCGTCATCGACGTCCGCCTTTCCGTAATCGAATTAACGATTTAAAACTGTTCGATTAAACGATTACGGCATTCCCCAACCCAACAACCACCCCTTGGCCGGAACCAAGGGCTGCATGCTTAGCGATGCGGCGTTCTTAACAGGCGATGTTCGCTTCCCTAGCGGAGTCTTAGAATAAGAGCAATTTAGCTAGCAAAGTTCGCTGCAGGAGGATCGTGGTATAGAATGGCGAATGTTCATAACAAAAAGCTCCTTTTCGCAGGGAAAGTAACCGTTATGCCTGAACACTACCTGTTAGCACAACGGTTCAGTATGACCCAGCTTAAGTTGGACGCTTAAATTAGCAAGATCTGTAACGCCGTGTCGGTCGGACGCACATCTACAGGAAAGGTCGAATAAAAGTGCGTTTTCTACCAGCGATATCGATATATATATATATATATATATATATATATATATTATATATATATATATATATATATATATATATATATAGAAAAATTCGGTATAAAACATATATATATATATACATAATTCCATATCTAATTCTATATATATCTTAATATATATAGGATATACTATATACTATAATCTATCATATAATCATATATATCTATTATATATAAGGACCCTAGATATACTATATAAGGTATGTATATATATATTGGCAACACAGCTGTA